>NW_018406777.1:2677-94334 GCF_002113885.1 Mizuhopecten yessoensis | reverse complement strand
TGTGTGTGTGTGTGTGTGTGTGTGTGTGTGTGTGTGTGTGTGTGTGTGTGTGTGTGTGTGTGTGTGTGTGTGTGTGTGGATGGGGTTAGTTATTTTATAACTCAAGCATTAAAATGTACAACGCAAGATGCGTGGATTTTTTTTCTTTAGTATTATTTTAGTTTTGCAGTGGGTGTTCAAACTTGTGTTCACGCCTTTTTACGCCTAATTATTATCAAGTTTATTGCAAATTTAAATATGTAATTGTTAGCTTTACATAAGTGTTTAGAGACCAAATATATCCAAATAATTCATACACTCACGGGCAAGATCTACATTTAATGTTTGATCGTAGGCCAAACTGTAATAAACTTAAACGTGTAAGATGATTACATCATTTTATACAAATTAAATATTAAGGGTAAGTCAAAAGAATTTATCTCAAATTACGTACATATTTGAGTGTTCTCATACACATTTTCAAAACTGCCTTATCATGTTATTATCGATACCTCACCCAAATAAAGGAACAATTACATAAAAGTTATTGTTTACTTCGAAATAGGGTTTATCTAGTGTTGTCTATTAATTTTTCTTTCCTATTGACTGTCATTTTGAGTAGTGTATTGCACAAACAGCACTGATTAATTTAAACTATAATCTGGTCTTTTCTTTTACCTGGCCTTACCTTTATTATTTGTTAAACCTGGGATAACCCTTGTGACCTGCGGGTATTGTTATTTCGAGGGTAAAGACCACGAGGTCACTACCTATTGTTTCAGTCTCAGGGACCCGGCTACAGTTGGTTTGTTTAGACATATCCCGCTGTGTAAAGAGTAATATTAGATGGTTTAGTGGTTGACATTATCTCTCGAAATAAATGCCAGCTCTTCCTTCCAACAGCACACGATAAATTATGTAAGTGGCGTCCTTTGCCGGCGTATCTAGTATCTCCAACGAAATCGTATACATTAGATGTATCTCAACCAACACCCGGGAGAATGATTACTCCGACAGATAAGGATTAAGTGCAAATAATAAAAAGTTATTATCTTTTTTCTTTTTCAAAAGTTCAGTTATTTATCAAAATCTTGATACCAAGATGTTATACAAATGAAAGTAAGATGAATCAATCGAAACAAATGTTCCTCTGCAATATAATGCGGACCGTCATAAGATACGGTGTTCTACAGAAAACTCTTCTGTAACACGGCGAACAGTCCACGCATCAGAAAACATATCCGATGTTAAAAGTCGGTTATCTATGGCGGTCCCAATGTTCTGATAAACATCCGACCGAATTCGTGGAAACTTCACAACATTTGTATATAAGTGTTTACTTGTCAGAACGTAATTGACTTAAAGGTTATATTTGTTTGACACATCACCGCATATTAACAAAACTTAGTCTGGTTCCTGGTTGCTATTTTAAGGTTTTCTTTCATAAATGATACATTAAAAAGCATTTGTCGTATAAAGCCCATTTGATATATAACCAATGAAGAAATTAATCTTCTATGAAAAAAGCCCCTACAAGATATTTGAGAATCATCCTAGATTGTATCGCTCTGGAAAATTTAGGTGAGGAAATGAAAATCCCTTTATGATCCCTACACCATAGGAATAACATTATCTGAGAAAATCGGTTTAAATTAAATATGGTGAGCTTCTCTGTCCATTTTACTTTCCATATTGTCTTATCATAAGTAAATATTAAGTTGGTGTAAACTAGTATAAATAAATGTTACTTCGTTACAAGTATTTTCCGACAGGCGTTATATATTACATTACTTACCTGGCTCCATCAAATTCAGTACGTTAAAAAAGATGCAGTCTTCAATTTTATCATTATTAAATTGACGGCTGATCGGGGTCGTGATTGTTAATACTGGTGTAGGCGAAAGTTGCATTTAATTCCGTTTAAGCTGGATATTATCACATTTTTTTCACGTATGATATCTCTCTGACGCCGTCAACAATGTGACATCATCGTAATTGATGTATTGCAACAATATACATTTTCATCTTTTCATACTAATGAGCATCGGTCTGGATCGTAGCATTAACTCCTATGCGTACAATGTATTGACACATAATTTAATATATTCCAACATTGTATACACGTATTTAAACCTCAGTGATATAATGTATTCATACATTTTTGATGAAGATTATATATCTATACATAATTTGTCAAAGGAAGTGGAGGACTTAAAAAAATATATCAATACAAACTGACAATATCTGTCGAAAAAACAAAAATAGGTCACATTGTCAAATACTGCGTTAGACTTAGTGATACAATGTACGATATTTGTAGGTGTTTGAAGTTTAGGCGTAAAATGTGCGCTACAAGTACCCGAAACTGTCGATTCACCTTTAGCAGATATTGCGTTTGAAACACCAAATAACTTGTTTGCAAACTTGTTTTGCTAAACATCATTCCATATACAACTTGGAAATATGCATGTTAACAGTGTTCAATGGAACATGTCTACAACTTTCAAAACATATCAACATGTATACTTACAGTTGTGGGATCGCACAACGTTACACGATGTGCGGTGTGCGCACGATGTGTGCACGGTGTGTGGACGATGTGTGCACGAAGTGCGAACGATAAAAACATGGACGATCATCGCTTGCGCACATTTGTGCGGACGATCGACGAACGTTGTGCGATAACAATCGTGGTTGGTGTAAATTGAAGAATAGTTTAACTAAATATACGGTTTGGTGTTTAAACATATAATCTTGATTTTTTAATATGTTTCCATATTCTAGCTTCATCTATCTGCTTATCTTTCTCTCTATACTTTCTTTAGTTTAGATATGCATTTTCGTTTTTTTAAACGACCTTAATCGACACATGTAAAGTTACAACACAGTCCCGTATACAGGTAAACATATCCACTTTGTACCTGGACTGTAGTTTTCCCCCGCCCGGTGCACTTGCGTAACTCGCCAAGGTGTGAAAACCATGCTAGGTGAAGGGTAGCTTTAAATCAAAACGAATGCAAATAACAAATACTAAACCAGTTTTGTTTTCTTAACAGTCATGCGGTATCACTTAGCAGCTCTATGTGTCAGGCACAGGCCAGGTAAAACTTCGGTCACTCATCAAATTGTTATTTACCTGTTCTGTTACCTAGTTAGAGCTAAATCCATTCTTGACAGTCTAATGGTAACTGTATACTGTGTTATATGCATTGTAAAATTGTACTTATTCTTAAATATTGTGATGAAAAATTACAGTTATAAATAGTGTACATTATTGCATACGAGCCTTCCGTATTTTTTTCATTCCGTAATATTTATCAACGAATTGTACCAAATCGCACAACTGGGCGAACGATTGTTAAATCGCCCAGTTGTGCGCACCATGTGTGGACGATGTGCGGACGGACGGTGTGTGAACGATGTTTGCACGGTATGCGCACGGTATTGTTGGTGCGTTGTGTGGTCACACAACTGTATATAAGAAATGCAAATAAGAAGCTATTTTTATTCCAAAGAGTCCAGTTCTTTATCAAAATTTTGTCACCTAGATGTAAACAAAATGAAAGATGGATTTGTCCATTGAAACAGGTGTTCCTCTGCAACGGATCGTCATCGGATATGGTGTACTTTTATGTATAAACAGAAAACTTACTTCTGTGACATAGAAAACAGTCAACGCATCAGAAAACATATCCGATTTTAAAAGTCGGTAAATATAAGGGCCCTAAATGTTGTGATAAACATCAGACTGTATTCATGGAAACTAAACATATCTTCCATATACTTGTGTACGTGTCAAAACGTAAATGAAAATAAACGGTTAATTTAAAAGTTAAGATTTACTGCATCGGAATCTGTTTATGTGGCACAACACCGTACATGTATATTAACATAGCTGAAGTGAAGTCAGGTTCCTTGTTTCTATTTTAAAGTTTTGCTTTTAAAAGATATACATTAAAAACGTTTTTCGTATAAAGCCTAGTTCATATATAACCAATGAAGACGTTATTCGTTTAGAAAACAGATATGTGGGATTCATCAAGGATTTAAGCGCTCTGAAAAAAAGGGGGTTTGGACGAAAAATCATTGTATGCCCCTACATTATAGGAAAAACAATATCTGAGAAAATCGTTGAAGATTAAATATAATGAGATTTTCTCTCACCATTTTACTATCGTCATGTTATAGGTAAAGAATGATGTAGACAAGTATAAATAAATGTTATTGCTTTCTTGTTTGGAAGTATAGATCTGATCGATATAATCAATAAAGATTGTCATATAAAGATAACGCAACGTCAATATATCTAAAAGTGAAATTGAAGGAAATGAAAAGATTTAATTTTTATACCACCTGCCGGTAGCATGATCAATTCATTATCATTGGTTGTCAGTATAAGAAGTTTAGAACGACTTGAGAACAACTTGAGAAAAAATTGAGAACGGATTATCACATTATCCAGCACTTGAGAACGTATTTTCTCAAAAAAGAACGTCTGTTCGCGCCAGCTGACATCCAAAACCAGAAATAGTGTCCACTCAAAAGTGATCCGCGTAAGAAAATATTTCGTCATAAATATATCAATACAAATTTACGGAAAAATATTGTGAGAATAACGACACCATTTCAGGTGTAAATGCGCATATGAAAAAGCCAATGACGATAGGATTGTTTAAAAAATACTTTCTACGTAATTTTAAGGTTCATTGTATTCTTCCGCGCAAAACTTCTATTTGTTTCCGTTTGTCACAGGCGATAGTTGACTATTTAGCCTAGACGTCTAAAAATATATAAGATAGTATATAGATGATAAATAGTTCATCATACAGTATTTTCAGTGTTTGCCGTTCGAACAATTTTCTCATCGCTAGCACGTACATAAAATATCGAGTCCACCTGCGATGACCTCTCGATTTTATTCCGGTGCTCGCGTTGAGAAAATTGTTCTCACGACAAACCTTGAAAATACAGTGTTATAATATATGATTATATACACAGGTCAATATGATATAGTATATAGTATAGTAATCGCATATCATGTTATTTCGAGACAAACACACAAATTTAGTTTGTCACATGTAATTAAGTTCATCAAATAAACATTTTTAGATCGATGTATAAACAGTGCTTCATTAATATCTGTATAACATATCAACGACATTAATTGTATGTAGTGTGCTACCTCTCCATGAATCGTTGTATTATTTACTAGCTCTTAAAGATTGTAAAATCGTCGGTATTTTCATTTGAAACAACAACAACATATGACTAAGAGTAAACAAATAAATACTAGGTCATATTCGTGGAAAATGCACAAAGTTTCCGTCGCATATTTTGTAATTTGGGTCCTTTCGTGTCAATGTTTCATGGGTGACTGGTATTTCAAATTTCAAGATATCATTAAAGCAGTCGAGTATATTGTTCAAAATTTAGGTTAGGCACATAAACACTGTCGGTATAAAGGTAACCGTATCACTGTAATGTAAACTAATAAACCCCACGTGCCAAGTTAGATTATCATGATATAGACATTGTGACACCATTTCATCCAATGTAACATGATATTGATTTGATTGACTTCAATCTGTTGTTGATATCGACTGCAAAAACACAGGTTAGTCCACCTTAATATTCGTTTATTTATGGATTATATGATAGAAGCATAGTTTATTCTTACATATCTCCGTTCCCCTCCAACACTGGGAAAGAAAGGAATTTAAAGTTGATTTGGTGTGCGATTATACATGATGTGAACTTTAACATGTACATCATGCGTAGAAATATAATCGTTCCTGTAGTTGGCCGTTACCTATACAGATATATGGTTAGTATCTACATATGATTACCCTTTTCACCTCATGTTATTCATTTAATCGTTCTCATGCTAAAATATTGGTTCTTTATTCCAGCCTGAAGTTGTTACAGTGATACAATAAAAAAAATCATATTTTTTGAATGATTTGGAACAGTTCTGGAGAGAATGAAAGCGAATTAACTTAGTCAAATTGTTAAACTTGAGTTATAACCATGTAATTTGAGTAACGAGAGTTTCAAGAAAGTTGGTTTTAGCACAGAATCCATGCTTGAGTACGACCACAGTTTCAGGAATACGGACCGAAACAAGAAACAGTAAAAGAGTAAAGAGATTATATGATTATAAAACAACTAACTTTGCATATCGTGTTCTAATAAACACACTGTTATAATGATTCGAGAATAGTGAAGAAAACGCTGTTAAACTCACTAAATGTCTTTTTCTTCCAGGAGTTTTGTGATTCTAAGGTTGGTTAATAATTTGTGTTGAATGTTTATTACCGTCAACCTTTTACATTGTATATGGAAAGGTGATCTATTTGATGGCATATTATGCTCTATTTACAGCTGTTTAGCCACAATAAAGTAGTCGGAGTGCTTACAGCTTGCAGAATGAAATTAATAGTGCTGATTTGGAGAATGTTTTAGAAATGAATATAGCTAGAAATAAAGGTTTGTATCAATAGTGATTCTTTATGTGCGATAACACTAAAGACGTTGGAAAGGGATAGGTATACCTGACTATCACATTCTGTTTGTCATTACAGCTGTTGAATGGGCATGCTTCTTTTCATTTCTTTTAGAGCGAATAGATACGTCATTTTAAACATTATGAGGACGTGAACAGTATACAGTCAATTTCGATCTGTGTACTCCTCCGAACTGTATCGTATTATGTCCAGTGACTATGTGAAAGATGCCTCTCACGAATAAAAATGCTTAATGTAAAACGAATTATAGAGAAATATTTAATTTTCAGATTTCCTTTGATAAGAAAACGTAGATAAGTACAAAGCGATGGTATACTGAATGTTACATGTACATCTATTTATTTAAATCCTTTCTCTATCTTTATTACATGTTCATACACTTCCTTCTGTTCTTTTGTTTTACTTGTAGATACGGGACCCATTGGTTGATTTCCGTACAAATTGTACCAATGCATTTGTGTTTGAAGTGCGCTCGGTTCTTATAGAACAGAGAAACACAGATATAGTATTAAGGTGTATTCAAAGCAAAGTTAATTGTAACGTAAATATCCTGCTCCAATGTTATATTAAAGTTTAGTGAATACATGTTTTATAAAAATGTTCAGATTTAAAATTTAGTTTTCTGTAAATATTTAGTGCATCACCATCTTTATATGACACATCACTGTATATACATGTATTAACATAAGTGAAGTGAAGTCAGGTTCTTGGTTTCTATTTCGAGGTTTTGTTTCTTAAAAAATATACATTGAAAACATTTTTCGTATATAGCCAAGTTTATATATAAAAACTACAGACGTTCTTATTTTCTAAAGATTAAAACGATCTGGGAAAATTAGTTTTTGACGAAAAAATCCCTTTATGATCCCTACATCATAGGAATAACAATATATGAGAAAATCGGTGAAGATTAAATAAAGTGAGCTTTTCTCTCTCCATTTCACTATCGTCATGTTATAAGTAAAGAGTGAGCAGCTGTAGACAAGTATAAACACATGTTATTGATTTCTTGTTTGGGAGTAGAGATCTGATTGAAATAGTCAATAAAGATTGACTATAAAGATAGCACAAGGTCAATATATGTAAACGGATTTATGTTCTTCCTGTCCTGATAAATTGATCAATAACCTCATCGTCATTTGAACACAAAAAGAGTTCAGCCTATAATGGCAGGTTTGTGTTCCATTGGATAACCAAGAGTATGCTGGAAAATCTTCCGACGAATTAAACAAAGATATTATCTACCAGGTATCGAATTATTGTCTCCATTTCACCCTCATCATATTTTATCGTCGGTTTTTTAGTAGTCTAACAAAGCTATTTTGTATTTTTATACGTGTTATTTATACATTATATACGCAGTTCAATATGATACAGTATATAGTGTAGTAATCTCATATCATGCTATTTCGCAACGAGTACACATTTAGTTTGATACATGTAATAAGGTTCTCCGACATCAAAACATATGTTTGGATCGATGTTGTTTAAACAGTACTACACTTATATCTATATAACATATCAACAACATTAATTTTATGTAGTGTACTACACTGTACCTTTCCATGAATCGTTGTATTATTTACTAATTCTTTAAGAAAGTAAAATGTTCGGAATTTTTATTTGAAACAACAACAACATATGACTTAGAGTAAACAATTAAATACTAGGTCATATTCCTGGAAAATGCACAAAGTTTCCGTCGCATATTTTGTAATTTGGGGCCTTTCGTGTCAACATTTCATGGGTGACTGATATTTCAAATTCCAAGATGTCATTAAAGCAGTCGAGTATATTGTTCAAAATTTAGGTTAGGCACATAAACACTGTCGATATAAAGGTAACCGTATCACTGGAATGTTAACTGATAAATCCCTCGTGCCAAGTTAGATTAACATGATATAGACATTGTGACACCATTTCATCCATTGTAACATGATATTGATTTGATTGACTTCAATCTGTTGTTTGTATCGACTACAAAAACACAGGTTAGTCCACCTTAATATTCGTTTATTTATGGATTATATGATAGAAGCATAGTTTATTCTTACATGTCTCCGTTCCCCTCCAACACTGGGAAAGAAAGGAATTTAAAGTTGATTTGGTGTGCGATTATACATGATGTGAACTTTAACATGTACATCATGCGTAGAAATATAATCGTTCCTGTAGTTGGCCGTTACCTATACAGATATATGGTTAGTATCTACATATGATTACCCTTTTCACCTCATGTTATTCTTTTAATCGTTCTCATGCTTAAATAATGGTTCTTTATTCCAGCCTGAAGTTGTTACAGTGATACAATAAAAGAAAATCAGATTTTGTGAATGATTTGGAACAGTTCTGGAGAGAATGAAAGCGAAATACCTTAGTCAAATTATTTAACTTGAGTTATAACCATGTAATTTGAGTAACGAGAGTTTCAAGAAAGTTGGTTTTAGCACAGAATCCACGCTTGAGTTCGACCACAGTTTCAGGAATACGGACCGAAACAAGAATACAGTAAAAGAGTAAAGAGATTATATATTTCTAAAACAACTAACTTTGCATATCGTGTTCTAATAAACAAACTGTTATTATGATTCAGGTATAGTTAAGAATACGCTGTTAAACCCACTAAATGTCTTTCTCTTCCAGGAGTTTTGCGATTCTAAGGTTGGCTAATAATTTGAGTTGAACGTTTATTAACGTCAACCTTTTACATTGTAAATGGAAAGGTGATCTATTTGATGGCACATTATGCTCCATTTGCAGCTGTTTAGCCACAATAAAGCAGTCGGAGTGCTTACAGCTTGCAGAATGAAATTAATAGTGCTGATTTGGATAATGTTTTAGAAATGGATATAGCTAGAAATAAAGGTTTGTATCAATGGTGATTCTTTATGTGCGATAGTACATGTACCAAAGACTTTGAAAAGAGCAGCTATATCTGACTATCACATTCTGTTTGTCATTACAGCTGTTGAATGGGCATGCTTCTTTTCATTTCTTTTAGAACGAATAGATACGTCATTTTAAACATTACGAGGACGTGAACAGTATACAGTCAATTTAGATCTGTGTCCTCCTCCGAACTGTATCGTATTGTGTCCAGTGACTATGTGAAAGATGCCTCTCACGAGTAAAAATGCTTAATTATATAATACGAAGAAAGAGAAATATTTAATTTTCAGATTGTCTTTGATAACAATACGTAGATAAGTACAGTTGTGAGATCGCACAACGTTACACGATGTGCGGTGTGGGCACGATGTGTGCACGGTGTGTGAACGGTGTGTGCACGATGGGCGAACGATAAAAAGATGGACGATCATTGCTTGCGCACATATATGCGCAAGATGGACGGACGTTGTGCGATAACAATCGTTGTTGGTGTAAATTGAGGAATGCCTTAACAATTTATACGGTTTCGTGTTTAAACATATCAACTTGATGCTTACGTATGTTTCTATATTCTAGCAACATCTATCAACTTATCTTTTTGTCTATACATTCTTATATTTAGAAATTGTGTTTTCTGTGTTTTTAAACAAACTAAATCGACACATGTAAAATTACAACACAATCTCGTATACAGGTAAACATAACCACTTTGTACATGTACCTGGACCGTAGTTGTTTGTCCCCCCGCCTGGAGCACCTACGTAACTCGTCGGGTAAGGCTGGTGAAAGGGGTGTTATAGGCAAACGAATGCAAATAACAAATACTATTCATTACGGTCAAACGGTATCGTATATCAGCTCTGTGTGTCAGGCACTGGTCAGGTAAAACTCCGGACACTCATCAAGTTGTTATTTACCTTTTCTGTTACCTTGGAGCCAAACCCATTCTTGACAGCCTGTAATACTGTGGAACACGCATTGTGAAATTGTATAATCTTGATTATTGTGATGAGAAATTACATAAATATACACCGTTTATGTATTAACATAAGTGAAGTGAAGTCAGGTTCCTGGTTTCTTTTTCAGGGTTTTGTTTCTTAAAAAATATACATTGAAATTGAAAACATTTTTCGTATTAAGCCTAGTTTATATATAAAAAAAACTACAGACGTTCTTTTTTTCTAAAGATTTAAACACTCTGTGAATATTAGTTTTTGACGAAAAAATCCCTTAATGATCCCTACATCATAGGAATAGCAATATCTGAGAAAATCGGTGAAGATTAAATATAGTGAGCTTTTCTCTCTCGATTTCACTATCGTCATGTTATAAGTAAAGAGTGAGCAGCTGTAGACAAGTATAAACACATGTTATTGATTTCTTGTTTGGTAATACAGATCTGATCGAAATAGTCAATACGGATTGACTATAAAGATTACACAAGGTCAATATATGTATAAGTGAAATTGAAAGAAATGAAAGGATTTGATGTTCTTCCTGTCCTGATAAACTGATCAATAACCTCATCGTCATTTGAAAACAAAAACAGTTCAGACACTAAGGGCAAGTTTGTGTTCTATTGGATTACCAAAAGTATGCTAGAAAATCTTCCGACAAATTAAACAAAGATATTATCTACCAGGTATCGAATTATTGTCTCCATTCCACCTTCATAATATTTTATCGTCGGTTTTTTAGTAGTCTAATAAAGCTATTTTGTATTTTTATAGTTGTTATTTGTACATTATATACACAGTTCATCATGATACAGTATATAGTGTAGTAATTTCATATCATGCTATTTCGCAACAAGCACACATTTAGTTTGATACATATAATTAAGTTCTCCGACATCAAAATACATGTTTGGATCGATGTTGTATAAACAGAACTACACTAATATCTGTATAACATATCAACAACATTAATTTTATGTAGTGTTCTACCTCTCCATGAATCATAGTACTATTTACCAACTCTTAAGGATTGTAAAGTGTTCGGTATTTTCATTTGAAACAACCACATATTACTAAGAGTAAACAAGTAAATTCTAGGTCATATTCGTGGGAGGTTTCCATAAAAATGTATGTATTTTGAGTCCTTTTGTGCGAAAATGTCATGGGTGACTGATATTTCAAGGTGTAAGATGACATATTTGTATCATTAAAGCAGTCGAGTGTACTACAAAATTTAAGTTAGTCACATACACACTATCGGTATAAAGGTAACCGTATCATTACAGTTTAACCCGATGTAAATCCCGCGTGCCAAGTTAAATTCTCATTATGATAAAAACATGTTCACATATCGACAGCAATGACACCAGTTATTTCACCTCAATATTCCTTTCATAATAACAATACTAATAAGATACAACATTTGATAAAAAGCTTATTTTAGCTAACATAAGCCACTTCTTTAACGCTTTTAAGTACATAGATATACAATTAATACAATAAGCATATACATCAATCACTACATTTTTGAGGAATTCGCAGGAGCTGCCTTATCAGGCACTAACTACTAGTCCTATGCCACCTTGATAATATCTCATTATTGTGTATATGCCTGCGTGTGTACTGGTGATGTAATGAGTTGATGAATTCTAGATGTATCCTACATGTTTCTTTTCCCCTGCAACACTAGAAGAGGAAAGTGTTTACATTTGATTTGGTTTGCGATTATACATGTATTGTACTTTTACATATAGATCAAACATATACATAGAAATTAAGTGTATTTGTTTTGTTACCGAAACAAATATATGGTTGGTATCTACATTTGATTAACATTATCATCGCATGCTAACTATCAGGGCCCATATTCATGAAACCGTTCTAATGCTCAAACTGGGGCTCTGTGTCCCCGCCTTATGTTCTTGTTACCGTGATAGATTAGTTAAAACAGTCACATTTTGTGAATGATTTAAAAGAGTTCTGGAAAGAATGAAAGCTAAATACCTTATTCAAATTGTTTAACTTGAGTTATGACCCTGTCATTTGCGTAAAAAGAGTTTCAAGAAAGTTGGTTTTAGCACATAATCCATGCTCGATTACGAAACGTTTCATGAATACGGACCCAGATAATAATACAATAAAAGAGTTTATATATTTATTAACTACCTTTGCACATTGTGTTTAATAAACAAACTGTAATTATGATTTAGATATGTCACGAATAGTAAAGAAACGCGTTTTTGTCCGATTCTACAGTTGGTTAATAACTCGAATGAAATGTTAAATAACCGCCATACCATTAAATGGTGACATAATATATTTGATGGTATTTTATGCTTCATTTAAGACTGTTTGGTCACAATGAAGATGTCGGAGTGCTTAAAGCTTTCAGAATTAAATGAATAGTGATGATTTGGAGAATGTTTTAGAAATGGATACCAGTTGAAAAAAAACGTTTGTAGCAATAATGATTCTATATATGCTATAGTACCATCTAACCTGAAAATGGGCAGCTATATCTGTATATCGCACTCTATTGGGAGTTATTAAAGCTATTAAATAGACATGTTTATTTACATATCTTTTGGAGTGAACTGATACGTCATTTAAAACACTATAATGACGTAAACAGTTCACAATCTAGTTCGGCGTCTGTTCTCCTCAGAACTGTTTCTTATTATGTCTAGTGACTATGTGAGATAAAAATGCCACATGCGATAAAAGGCTTAATTACATAAAACGAAGAAAGAGAAATATTTAAATTTCAAGGTTGCCTTTGACAATAGGACATAGATAAGTAAAAAGCGATGGTATACTGAATGTTAATGTACATCCATCTGTTTATTATAATCACTTCTTTATCTTTAGTACATGTTCATATGCTCCGTATCAAGTGTGCTCGGTTCTTGTAGAACAGAGAAACACAGCTATATTCTTAAGGTGTATTAAAAGCAAAGTTTATTGTATCGTAAATAACCTGCCCCAATGATCTATTCAAGGTCAGTGTATACATTTTTAATAATTATGTTCAGATTTTAAAATGTTATTCTCTGTGAAGCTAGAAAAACACCCACATTTATAACGGGGTATTAGCCAATGACAAAAATCAACACGCACCTGAAATGATATGGAATATGTACGAAAACTGCAACGTTATATGAGAATAATTTATATTGTATATGTTTTATTATAATATGAATGTTATATAATTCACTGTTATATTTCAATGAATTTTATAACGTGTACATTTGATAATACATATCCTTTTGAAAGCTTTTATGCAGATGTGGCTTTTATGCAGATGTGGTTGTCAGCTAACTTCGCAAGTGACAGGCTATCAAACAGATGTGATTGGTGAACTAAAACGCTGAAATCAGATCAAAGCTGGAGTATTGCTGAAAATGTATTATGTGTTAATTATAGACATGAAAAGATAAAAAAACGACAAAAAAATAAAACAAACAAATTCAAACAGAGAACAGCTAAATAGTGCAAACTGATCGTTGTCCTTTTTATTAAACAGTTGGTCGTAAAATTGGAAGATGACAGCGGGTCAATATCCACAGATAATGCATGATATACACGTGTAGTTCGTATTTCAATTTCACAGCTCATTGCTTCTGGTTAAAACACTAATTGACATCTTAAAATAAAACACCATGCAAACATGTGGACTTCTATCCTTACTATTTCTATTGAATCTTATTTCCTCGGTGTAAAACAATTTATAAATCTGTCATTACAGCTAAGGCTCGTTAACATAGAGGTCAGCACGAGTTGTCTGCCTTTGATGGTAAAATTTCGGCAACTGGATCTATGAGCGATTGGTATCTGTTCATACCAGTTAAGTACTGAAAACTTCTTAATCCAATTACTACATGTAATACATAGAAAACATGTTAATAAAGTGGCGGAATTCTAAGACGTGCAAAATATACCAACTCTACTTTTTCAAGTTTTCTAGCTTTTGAATATTATGTTATATTGTCTCCGATATTCAACTTTCCACATTTATTTATTCTTTACGTCATACATTTAATTTCAACAAACAAATATTCAGCACTAAATTCTTGAATGTACTAATAATTTCAATTGAACATTTTGACCGTGAGATTGACAAGTGTTAAGTAGAACTAGAGCTTAAATAGAAACTGATTCGTTTGTCCGATAGCGAATCTTCAAATACAAACCAAATGACTGCGTTACCTTGTAATTGAAAACATGTCCAATGATTGGTCCACCATTCAACATGAAAGCAAAGTACAGAGTAAACAATGTTTTTTATTTGATGTTTGCAGTCGTGCCTTTGGCACATAATTCATCTATTTATGTTTTCCCAAAGGGTTTGAGGAGTGACGGAACATATTCCCGTTTGTTACATGGTCTGACAATAATATGCACGTCTGTGATATGGGTAGATCATATGTTACCCTCTATTTCGAAATATGCATCAGACATTGAAACGGCGTTTACATCATTGTAAAATCCTTTTCTTTTAAACGACAAAGTCCGGCAAAGTCCTTGACAACCCAGGAAACTGAGGCATACGTCCCTGTAGCAGTTCCTCCAGTCTTACGAGCCACCTGTTGAATTTGCAGTGTATGGTATAGCTCATATAGCATGCTATTCTCGGCAATATCCATATTTTGTGAAAATAATAGAAGAACCAAAATATAACCTTTTAAAGTAATAGAAATTCTTTGAAAACATGTAAAATATTGATACATTTGAAATGATCGAGTTATTATTTATGGATGAAGATGTTTTTATTTTTTTAATGGAGGAGAGAAGTGACTTTCTTTCCTATATTGATACTGTTCTACCGAGTTAACTGGTAACACAACGATTTTATATATGCAACATTGGTAATAACCAGGACATAAATTCACCAATCGCTAAACATATAAACCCTAACCTATCTAGCTACGAATACATAAATTTAAAAAGCAAAGTAACATCGAATTTTCTATTTCTAAATTTATATACCAATGATGAATATTATCATTGCCTCCTTGACACCAGGAAGAATATCTATCGGTGGCGTTTTAATCAGTCTACTGTTATTGTGCGCCTCAGGTTTCTCAAGAGTATACTTGGTCCAGTTAGCAGTCTCGATCCCACAGGCTACACTGTACCCTTCACTGCTGGTCATGACGCTGATAGTCGTACCCGCTAAACTGGTGCCTGCTGCTACGGCGGCTGTTGTACTCGCAATCATGCTGTTTCTGAATTTAAATATAATATTTACAACACTATTAACGTTCACGAATAGGTGCAATGCTGAATATTGTTCAAAGAAGCATTCTGTTTCTATTTCACTTTTCAAGTCGTGTTAAAAGTGGCGGCTGCTTCGTACCAAGGTAAGGTCGAACTTGAATTGTCATTGTGGTGATATACATATTGATTATGAAACTGATAGGCCTATACTATCTTTGTATATTGCTTGAAGAATATTAATGTATGAATATCCCCAACGTTTAAACTACCAAAATCAGCTGGACGCGCCTTAAGTGCTCTTATTTCGAAACATCATACGCTGATGGGATGACCAGTCATGTTTTTATTGAAGGATAGAACTGAGTTCAGATTCGGCTCAAAGGCAATACGAATGAACACTACGTTACAGGAAAATGACATAAACTATATGATACAGTAGTCTGTTGACCTGAAACAAAGTTTACTTTGTTAATATAGTGACATTGCAGCGCAAATGTAAGTATTAAATAAACGTGCTGGTTAAAATTGAATATCATACCGAATTATAGGACTACTTCTATTGTACTTAAATTTCAAATGACATATGATCGGTCATTTGACACAAAAATATTTTAGTACATCAATCATTTACCAATGACATAAACTCTTCTAATTATCTGAAAGGTACAGCCTGCCGCTGGCAGTGGAAAGCGGCCGATATTGTTATCCTAAAGTCTTATTAGATCAAAGACTGCATTTTATAAGTATATATTGTAAGTTTTAGAAAATGAAACACATTTATGAACTGACTGTAGGTTTTATTTTGATATAAGACTTTTTTTTTGTTTTTTTACATATAAACGAAAAATGTCATATTTTTGTTTTAACATATGAACGATGTATTTGAAGATTTTATTAATATGCATAATATATGCCAGTTTGTGTTTATAACGAATTTCGCAGATAGCAAACTTTTATCTTCTATATTATATAAAATGTCTAAGACCATTAAGTATCTAAGTAAATGTGCACTAATATGACATTTGGTGTCGTGAATGGAGTATGTGTTTGTTGGAACTGATAATTTGGAGCAGGCATAAAGCGCTTAATACATACCACGTCAATACAGGTATATTTTCATTTGAAGGTGTCATAACGTTTCCATTGTTTTTACATAACATGTTGTATTCAAGGGTAGGTCACGTCGCTATAATTTGATCAGATACAGGTAGGTTATCTCCTGTGCAGCCACTAACAGTGAAGACCTTAGGGAGCTGTCTGTGTAGTCCCGGACAGAAGATAACATCAGGATTCACAAAGTGCACTGAATCTTGGCTCTCACACATAAAACTAGTAAAAGCAATAATATATTTGTGAATCGGGGGTTAGAGAAAAGGTTCGGTCGTAATCCCATATAAATGATATGTATAGTTTGGCCTAATACAAAACAGGAGTTGTTATTTGATTGTTTTATCCGTGGACAGTTTTGCAGGGTATGCTTCAAAACAGAAGTGATTTGTTAAAGCTATAATCATGTTGTTTCTCATGTCCTTGAATGCAGTATTATATTTAATATACCTAAAACACATGAGCTAACCTCCGCATCAGAGACGTATTTGTACTTAATGTGACACTTTCATATACTATAATTTGTCATTGAATGGTCTTAGGCAGTTACGTTAAGTTTCATGGTTTATATATGTTTAGTTTGTTATCGTTTTACGCTAGCGCAAACCCGATGACAATTTTCAATAAAGTAAGACAAATATTGAAAATTGGTTACAGTGACCATACTTAGTCGGACGATCATCGCAAAGAAATTTCGCAAGATGACTTAAGTCCTTTGGTTTGGTTTATTGTTGTTTGAATGTTTATCTATCAACAGCTAAGGTCATGTAAGGACGTGCCTTCATATGTGTGTAGCATATGCGTGGTTGCGTGTGTATATGCACGAGACATGGTATGTCGGTGTGCTTGCCTCCTTGTGATAGCGTGGATCTGATGCCGACTTTATAGTGCTATCTCACTGAAATGTAATGCCGAAGGCACCCAGCACAGCATTCCGCCCGGTCACATTATACTGACAACGGGTGAACTAGTTGTTGCCATTCACCTTAGTGCTGAACGTTAAGCAGGAAATAACAACTACTATTTTAAAGACTTTGGTATGTCCCGGACTGGGTACAGAGCCCATTGCCTTCCTCATCTGGGCGAAGGCTCAACATTCAAGCCAAAAGTGAGGTGTTGCCAAGCAAGGTGCTAGGTAGTTAGAAGTAGAAAGAAAGATAAAGATACAAATTATTGCAATGAGTGCAGCAGATTTATTTTGGTCGCTTTTGTGCCCCCAAATAGAGGACACCAAATAAAACCCCCAAATCTGCAGGGGGTTCAAACATTCGTCGCCTCCTACGATACATGTAGTGGGTAACAGCAGGTGTATTCTTTTGTCGATTCCCCAGCCGCAGGGATGGACAAGATGAGCTAATATCACTGCGAATCAGATAGGGGTCAGTTTTCCACGGTCATTTTTCAACGGCATTTTATCAAATTATAGCGACGTGACCTGGAATACAACATGTTATGTGAAAACAATGGAAACGTTATGACACCTTCAAATGAAAATATACCTGTATTGACGTGGTATGTATTAAGTGCTTTATGCCTGCTCCAAATTATCAGTTCCAACAAACACATACTCCATTCACGACACCAAATGTCATATTAGTGCACATTTACTTAGATACTTAATGGTCTTAGACATTTTAAATAAAATAGAAGATAAAAGTTTGCTATCTGCGAAATTCGTTATTCGCACAAACTGGCATATATTATGCATATTACTAAAATCTTCAAATACATCGTTTATATGTAAAACAAAAAATGACATCTTATATCAAAATAAAACCTTCAGTCAGTTCAGAAATGTGTTTCATCTTCCAAACTTACAATATTTACTTATAAAATGCAGTCTTTGATCCAATAAGACTTAAGGATTACAATATCGGTCGGTTTCTACTGCCAGCGGCAGGCTGTACATTTCAGATAATTAGAAGAGTGTACATTATATATCATTGGTAAGTTCGTTTATGTACTAAAATATTCTTGTGTCAAATGACCGATCATGTCTAATTCACAATTTAAGTACAATAGAAGTAGTCCAATATTTCGGTATGGAATTCACTTTTAACCAGCAACGTTTATTT
Organism: Mizuhopecten yessoensis; assembly: GCF_002113885.1. Classification (NCBI taxonomy): domain Eukaryota; kingdom Metazoa; phylum Mollusca; class Bivalvia; order Pectinida; family Pectinidae; genus Mizuhopecten; species Mizuhopecten yessoensis. The sequence continues at coordinate 75,587 of NW_018406777.1, read as the reverse complement.
AATATTTTCATTTTCGCTGCAATGTCACTATATTAACAAAGTAAACTTTGTTTCAAGTCAACAGACTACTGTATCATGTAGTTCATGTCATTTTCCAAAACTAGATTCGTGCATACTAGAAGTTCCATGAGGGTGTCGTGTGATTCTTAGTCACTGCACTAAAACATTTTACACCGCTGTATAGAGATTTATGTTTACCCTCTGTGGTTTTGAAAAGACGGATATACATTAAAGGTATTGAAAAGTACTTTAACAAAATTATTTCATTTCTTGATATGAACAGAAAGTTTTAGCTACCACAAATATTAATTACATGTAAACATAAATCATAACGTTTCGGTAAACATATATAGTATTACATTACAAACATATTAGTTAGGTTTACATGTAGTATGAAAAAAGATATACGTATGTGCAAGTAGAATCCCATTAAAACAGACTCTAATAAATACAATATGGAGTTGAATATTCCGACATTTTAAAAAAAAATGTTTTACTCTTTTTCAAACACAAATAGCAGTCTTGAAACAAAGTTTTTTTTTTTTTTTTTTTTTTTAACAAATGATAAGACAATATTATGGTTGTTGTTGTAAGTTTGATATTTTCAGGCGTTGGTCCAATGTCTCTTTCAGTATATTATTTTTGACCTGAAAACAGACTAGGTGTTCAAGTGCATGTTTACTGGTTTTTATTCCTCATTAATAATATATCTCTTGAAATAATCGTCTCTGGGCAACCAAAGATGGTCTCTTTAATCGATAAACATGTTGGATGATAAACACACCACAGGTACAAATAAATTTAAACTGAAGCGATCCAGTAAAATAAGGGTAGTTGGTCGTTAATGTTGGAAAATATAGCAACAAAGAGGATCATTGCCCACTTCGGCAGCTGTTTCCATTGAAAATAACCCTACATAAGCTAAACAAATACCGTACAGGAGTAAACACATCAGTATAGTTTAAACTTAAATACAACGGATACCTACTATGACCTCCATTTTCATATAGACGCCCCCCTCTGCAGAATCGTTTTTTTTCTATAATGTCTAACACCAAGAAGACATGGAAGCGACTAAAATTGGTCTGCTGCCCCCATTGCAATCTTTTCGTTCCTATCTTTCCTGTCTTCCTTTTTCTCGATCTATTTTCAGTTTTAGGCGGTGTCTCCCTAGGCACTCGTCCGTATATGGTCATGGCTGTTATGACGACGTTAAGGTTCAACAAGCCCCCTAAAAGATGCTGTAGTCACCTAAAATCCCCCCCCCCCCCCCCCCCTGATAAGTCTTGTTCAAAGACCTGAATTAAAAATCGGAACTTAAATGTGTATTTTTTTGTATATATTGAACTTAGTACATTGGCTATACAAAAAATACATAGCCAGGTTAGCGTAGTCAAACATAGAGCATAAAGGCTGATTTCTTCATAAAATAGCTCACTAGACTTATAACATGTCAATCTATTTTGCGATCCAACTGAGTGCTGAGAAATGACCCATAGTAAAAAGTGTATTTATATACCTAGGTCAAACTGAGCTTTAATTTTCTTCTTCTAGCTGTTTGGAGGAATTCCGACCTCAAATAAAGATAGATGTTGCCATGCGAAACCACTAGAAGTCACATGACTTGCCAGCGGGTTGCCATTTAGAGTGACTATTTCATCTTTTAGGAGGCTTGTTGAACCTTATTTATTTTGTTGTCCCCAAATCTGATTATCGTTGCGATGAATAGAGAGTGTGTGAGTTTTGAATAAATATGTTGGTAAATAGAAAGTTGATATATATAAGTGTCTGTTGTAACAGCGATAGTTTGTAAATCTTTGACATCGAACAGATATACTTGACTACTGCACTCCTATTTGAAGCCGTCGTATGATATTGAGGAACGACCATGCTTCGCTAGATTTTTTTTATAGTTAATGATACGCATTCCACAAACATTCCAATGACATGATTAGTACACAATCTAGTTCGGTCTCTGTCCCCCTCAGAACTTGTTCTTATAACGAGATGTATAGTGACTAAGTGCGAGACATTACCACCCGAGTATGATAAAGAATCATTCAAATAAAAAGCTTAATTATATGAAATGAAGAAAAGAACGATATTTCATTTTCAGATTGTATTTGATAATAAGACGCGGATATGTACAAACAAATGTTATACTGAATGATACATGTGTATTTAACTTCTATAGTACTTGTTCATTTTTATATGTGTCTGACAACAAATATATTTCCTTCTGTTTATATGTTTTAATTGTAGATAAAGGACCCCTGGTTGATATCCGATAAATGGTACAAATGAAGCTGTGTTTGAAGTGTGCTCGGTTCTTGTAGAACAAAGAAACACTGCTATATAACGTGTATTATAATGTATTCAAAGCACATTTAAATGTATCGCAAACAACGTGATCCAATGTTCTTTGCAAGGTCAGTGTTTACATGTATAATAATAATGTTCAAATGTAAGATTTTGATCGCTGTAAAGCTTGAACAACACGCATTTTTTGTTTATAACAGTGTATTAGCCAATGACAAAACACGAACATGGAATGATATGGAAAATGTACGAAAACTGCAACGTTATACAATGTACGAGAACAATTATAATGTTTTATGTATACTATAAATGATAAAATATAACGTTATTATTTGGTTATACTTTTCCCTTTGCGGTGTTATTCGATTTTGGACTTCTGTAGTTATTACATGTTTACAAACTGTTCAAGGTGCAGTCCCATAACATGCGTGAGGTTCATCTATCAAGATATAAGGTGATGGACTCTGGTGATTGGTTTCTTAGTCCCCCAGGTTTGCTGTAACCTTGATGGACAAAGTTATATCTTTAAAAGTGACACGGTGCTTATTTTGTACGCTTTACTTATTACTATTAATTTGAAAGAAATTAATACTCCTCCTATTTTTTAATTTATATAATTAATGGGTTTCGTGCACCTGTTTGTCTGTTTCAACAGTAGTTAAGATCAATTTGGGTTTCCAACTTTTTGGACCTTGGCATAACCGAAGGAGGACGAAACAGATGTATGGTGTAATGTTATTCATTTTAGCATTCTGTATATATTACCATTTTTTAAAGGTTACACGGTTCTTATTCTACACACTTTTCTCGCTATTATTAATTTATTAGAAAATATAATCCCCAATTTAAGAACTAATAGTTCAATTAATATATTACCAGATTTCGAAGGAGCTGCCCCACGAGACAATATCTAACAATCGTTTTTTTGCACTTAATAAAAGATATTTTAAACAAATAGTTAAAGCACGTAGGCTTATATATATATTTTTCCCCGATAGTAATATAAAAGCAGTAAAAGCACATATTCCAAAGGGGAAACTTTCCAAGTTTAGTTTTAAAACGATTTTTAATACAGGTTTTGTTATATTTTTCATGTTAACTACCAGACAATTTTAATAATATTGACTACCGACCATATTATAATTTTAATGTTACAAACCTACATATGTTCTAATGATACCTAACGTATCACAAATACAACATTTCTTTTAACGCCTGAATTAGTATCCTGTACCATTATATATATTATCGTCTATCTGATATACACTTTGTCGTGACAATGTTATGTTATGAAGGTAAAAGTCCAAGGATATACAATGTAGATGAACGATAAATAACGGAATTTGTATACATGAAGATGTATGGAGACTTTGAAGTTTGGAGACATTTGACAGGTTGAAGAAAGTTTTTCATCAGAAATCAAACTATTCAATTGTATTACAATTTAATATATATTTATCAGGCTGATGACAATTCTTCAGAAAGATTGTTTGAATTCAATATTTATTTATCGCAGTGATACAGTCTCAACAAATGCAAAACTTCGGTTTGTTAGAACATGTACTGAAATACATATTTATAAATGAGTTATCGTTCCTAAGGCAGACAAGTTATATCTTTCCAGTGGAAATTCACTTTAAAAAGCGGGAAATAAATTGATCGCAACCAGTATATTCGTATGAATGATCTCCACGATTTCCAATGGCAAAGCAGTCAGTTATTTCTGGTATACTGTATCATCATAAGAAGGCTTGTAAGTAGGCTAATTTAAACGAAACGGTATCGAGGCAAGGGTGATTGTTTAAAGCAGATTTATGTTGATATTTATATATAAGTATACGATGATAGTAGTTCAGTCTTTTCTGTAAGCTTTACGGCTTATAAGATACAAGACAAATAACATAGTTATGACAATATCGCAGGAGAGTGAAAATTATAACTCATCACGCCCATGCAAGCCCCAACACACCTACTTCCTCAAACAGCCACACAGGTTAACTACAACATTAAAATCAGATCATAGGTGGGTACATATAATACATGTAATGATGACAGAACAGTTCAATATACATACTGTTCGTCGTCTTTTTTACTGATTATTGGGATATAGGTTTAGAACATGACAACGACAACAGTTTTCACTGACACTGATACTAGACACATCATATAGTTAATACTTATTACTGCAATTGTACAGCTCATCATTTCTGGTTTCAAATTAATGGATATAAAATGCACAATTTCGCACCACCTTTACCACATTTGCAGGGATTTCTTCTTTCTATAGATTTGTAAACCTCTGTGTAACAGAAGTTGACTTTTGATGCTATACAGGGACCCAAAAACGAATAGGCAAACACGAGTTATCTCTCTTCAATGGTTAGAGGTGTATATGTGTGTACTTGAGAGTGCACGATTCTTATGCATACCAATTCTGTATCGCAAACATCTTAACCCGACTACCTATAAAGCTGGTGTATACATATATGGTAGTTTTCAAAATGTAACAACTCTACTATAGCTGATTGATGGCTTTTGATTTCTACATACATTGTACCAGTTTTTTTTAATTTCAATTTTAACCAGTTATTTATCAATATATTGATTCTTTTATGATATTAAGGATACAAGTATTTTGCACTTTTATAAGAGGTCAGTATTTGTATAGAGAATACCAGAGAATACCAAAGTGCAACATAATAAAACTTCAATCGAAATCAATATAGATGAATATGGGGTATAATATGAACACGAAGAACACGTAGACATCCCTGAACAGTAAAAACATCACAAGGCTGGGTCTGCCCGGCTATTCTAAATGAATGTTAATAATGACACAATCGCTAAAATAAATAACAAAAAGTAAATTTAGGAGTAAGTATGGGGCCAAGTACGACATTTACTGACCCAAGAACGAACTCCTAAATTACCCGGTAATCTGGTACAAGCAGCTGGTGACAATGAATGTTTATTCCGCATTCTGTATAGATTTTGTTTGCATCTAAATGTTCATATTAATCAAGTTGACAGCACAGATTATCAAATCATATTATATTGATATTGATTTCATACTTTACGTACTTAAGTTTTCTATCAGTCAATTGTAGCGATATTACATGTTTTTTTTTATATGAATGGCGTTATTGATATGTTGATAAATATGATATGTAAATTTTTTCTATCCACAGAAATCCGCACAACTGTAGAAAATCAGTGTCGTTGGATTCCAGCAGTATGCGAACGACAACATGTTACAAGGTAGCGGAGTTTTATATATAGTCCTTTGCTGGGTTAAGCTGACAAAGAGTACTTAATGATTAGGCTAACATTCAGTCTGTCTGCAGGGGATGTACACGTGCTAAAAAACATTTGATGAGTGTATGACACTGCTTATTTATTATCCCATTGTAACATGATACAGTCTTGAACAAACACTATTTCTATAAATTAATATTCATTATTTTACATATTGTTATATTGACTCTTTCTCCTGATCTTACATTTTCTCCATTATATTGAAATTGATTATTTGAAACGCGTCAATTGACTGGTCTTGTTTTGAACATAAATGCAAAATATTGAATAAAGTCAAGTGTTTTGACAGATACTTTCTCTATTGTTTTTTTTGCAAGATTTTGAGGAAAGTTGTTGGTCTGACAATGATATGCAAGTCTATGATATAAGAGGATCCCATGTTTCCTTCTATTTCGAATATCCATCAGATAATGTAACGGCGTTAACTTCATTTTACAATTCTTTCCTTTTCACCGACAAAATCCCGGTACTGTCCTTTAAGAACATGATATTGTACCAATTCGGGTCATGTGATGTGAAGCCGGGCTTAGTAAGACCAACAGCTAACAGTTGGTGTAGTAATCCTGGTCGAATTGCACTGACCACATCACTACCACACGCCTGCCCTTGACAACCCAGGAAACTGAGCCACACGTCCCTGTATCAGTTCATCCAGTCTTATGAGCCACCTGAAATAACAATTCACATGCACGTTTTAATTACATGTACCTATGTTTCATCTGCCATGGTACTGCGTAGCTCATCGTTGGAAGAATCAATCTCTTAAGCCATTTCTTCTTGCTATTCACAAAAGGTAAAATATATTCCAAAATGTTGCTTTTGTTTTAGTAAGGCAGCAAAAATAAAATCTGATGACACTAAGAAGATATCAGCTTTAATTTACAATAATAATAATAATAATAATAATAATAATAATTCGAGGTTCTTATATACCGCTTCATCACAACCTAGTTCGTAGGTCGTCTCAAAGCGGTTCACAAATTATCTGTGGTTATAGGGCCTTAACAACCAGCCAGTGTCTTTCTCAACTCTTTGGGAAGCATACAGCCGGTGCTGCAATTTCGGTGCTCACAGCTAGCATTCTATAATTCTAGCAAATTTATCAATAACCACAAACGTCTTCGTATGCAATACTTTAATACAATACAGAATAGGAAAAATGTTGTCTCCAATTTGAGAAATGATATACCAAATGAAGGGGACAATACAAAACAACAATGTGGCTAGTAGATTTGGGCAAATATTGGAAATCAGATCAATGTATTACAGATGCTCGAATCCATCAATAAGAAATATTACCATAGCCTCATTGAAACATTGATAACGTTTAAAGCAGTCAAACGTCATTGAACATATTGGGTATCTTCATAACATACTTCGTCTTGTTGGCAGTTTCGGATGCACACTGAGCCAGGCACTAATGGCATGGGTGCTAAAGGTTGTACCCGCTTAAATGGAGCAAGCAGAAATTGCTACTACAATTTTCGCAAACATGCTCTTTCTAAAAGACATTTAAAATTTGGTATTTAAAACGGAATCACTTTTTCAGAATTTTACACCACGCAAAAATATTGTGTTAATTATTTTTACAAAATATACATGTACATGCATTTATAAGAGCATTTACAGAAATATCTACCTTATATTAACATCGTTTTGTGGTATATATATAAACACCACATTCGATTAAAAATAAGTCTGATTTATTAAATCACGAATCGCAAATTATATCTAGTTATTTCTGTCAAATTAATATGAGGCTATTTTTTCAATATTTGATTATCAAATGAACTGGTGTATTAATATCTTGTTTTTTTTCTATAAAAAGAACCGATGACATCAAACAGAACTATCTCGTAATCATACATTCACTTGATTTTCCGGAATGTTAAGAAGGCAAGTGACGTGTACACGGACTAAATTTGTTTAAACTAAGACTGTAATATATTTTATCTTTATTTGAAACAGATTGCAAATACAATTTTTGTATTATGATTTTCATCTTATTTTTAAGTCACAATCACTTATAAAAATATGTTTTTGTTCTTTAGTATATATTTATTACTCTTTTAAGACATTATCTTATAGAAGTACCTTGTAATAAACAATTGAATCAAACAAACCTGACAACAACAATCAATTCTTACAATGCACAGGGCAGTTTGTTTGCATTTTCCAATGACATCATTTGATCAGGTTGGTTGCCGGTGTAGGAATGTATTTGGCTTCAGTCACACCAACGCTCCGTTTGGAAGTTGGACACGATATACGTGTAACTCAATTCCACTGTTTCTACATGCAGCCGTAATTGCAAATGAACACAATGTATGTATTCCGTTTATAATAATACTATATACTATTGTGTTTTGCTGTTTAGTTGCGAGGTTACATATGACTATAGACATTTATTCCCATTGGTTTATGGCTGGTTGATCGACATATTATACTATACGTTTAAAAGATATATGGGTGGTCTGGAAGCGCAGTGGAAAACGTGGTGGTGGAAGTTTGATAATCCGATCGGACGTGAAAAGTGATATGGTCACATGCCCAACCACGTTGATTTGTTCGAGTACAACGGTTTCCTCCAACATGAGACCCCTCGCACACGAACATCCGAACCAACAAGAGTGATTTATATCAGTTCAAAAAAGTTGTTTCAATATTTTTGAAAAATAAAAAAATAGTTTATATTTACCGACGTATAGGTAATAACTTAATATGAAACAACATTTGCAGTTTCCCACTGTTTATATAACGTAAATATACATACTGTAAAACATTTTCGGGATATATCAATACGCATCTTGATTTGAAATCAATAAAATCAGGCTCCAATGAAACCCTGCAAACTCAATTATGATTCTCAGTTAAGTAATGAAACTTCCTTCTAATCCATAAGACCCACATTCTAAAATGCGATGCCATATGTATTAAAACCCTTTTGAAGGGAGATAACCCTTGGGGCCTGCACTCAAACCACGAACCACTACTTATAACTGCGATACAACAACATTTATTGATTTCTGGTCATTTTAATGGAACATAAAATGTTAGAACACCTACACCTTACACATTTACATGTTTTATTCATGCTAAGTGAAGGAAGGTATGCACGATTTGCACAGCTATTTAGTAGAATATTATTCCTTTTGGTCACAACCCAAGCTCCAGAGTCAGTGGTATTTGTTTACAATAGTTCTGAAATATATTCAACTTCAATGGCAAAAAACATGAAACAAATGAAACAAATGCAGCAAATACTTCCGAAATTACATGTTTGTACACGTAAATAAACGTCTTCCCTGATGTTATTCATTGTTGCCGACATAAACACATATAGCTACAGGAAAAGCGACACAATCAAGGATAACTCACACGGAAAATGCTACTGTGTGGTATAGATGCACCTTAAGGTAAGTTTTTCCATTAACCGAGACACTGTAGATCTTAACAAAACCTCGAAAATGTGGTGATCGATTACTCCAATGCAGGGTTTGTTGTTCATGGTGCCCATCGATTAGAGTATACTCGTCCGTTCTAATTAGCATTAAGTTAAACAAACTCCATTACTTCCTCATTACATCTGTAAAATATAAATATTACAACGAGATATTGCACAGGGAACGTGACCATCATGTTAGTAATACTCAACTTATGAAGATTGTATGTGTTAAAATTATTAAACAAAATCACTTAAGAACAACCCCCCGCATATGCAATCACAAAAGCAAAAGATTCACCCTATTCTGAAGAACTGTGAAGCTTGATATTAGTAAAGAAACAGATAACATAGAGTATAATATGCATTATCTAAGTCAGGTCAATATTCATTTTTAAATTCCATACAAAATGTCAAGGCCAGAAACGTTAATTAACGTAGGTCACGATATAAGATGCAACAAGAGAACTAGGAAGTGTCAACAACACCTTAATTTGAACTCAAAATTGATATAACTAGGGTAGAATATGACAAAAGTGTAAAAGAAAAGCTTCGAAAAAGTACAAGGAGAATAAGACTGTTGTTCCTGAAGGGTACGTGTCCTCTGCTTCATCGGCGACACCCGCAATGTAGATCAAGGCCAAATCCAAGTGATGTCACGTCCTCAGATCGAAAACTCGAGTAGCAATAACAAGGCACTCTAATGAGCATGATACAAATCATCGACCTTCAAGTGCTGAAACAGTAGAATTTGAAATTGAAAGGATATTAATCTATTTGTTTTAAGTAGTAAACACTGATAATTATGAAACTGTGTGTGCAGAAAGCCGATTGTTTAAAATATGGACATGAATGCCATACACATACCCAAGCAAGGATATTTGAAGATATTGTCTTTGATATCAACCTGCTTCTTTTCGTTTCATTGTATTTCCATATATATATTTATTAAAATGTATGACCTGTTTATGATGGCTCACTGAGTGTTACCAATATCTCTTTGGATCCTGAAGTTATGTTAAGTGAATTCAATTTTTACATATCACATGCTTTTGACCATTTCCCGGGACCGTCATTTTCCAGTATATAACAGGTACAGTGTTTGCTGTAAGCAAAACTCATATGTTCTTACATCTGTCTGGTTTCATGTGGTCATCGCACAAGTCTTTTTCAATATTTGTTCGAGTATCGGCACCTGGCGGGCATATTGATTGATGACTAAGTTCATGTAGTATGACGTTGTTTTTCGGGATTTTTAAAATTTTATTTTTATGTAAATCTAATATGTTTTGGTAAAATTGCTGGTCTGAGTCAATTTCTCACCAACAGCGTATCGACCCCTGTCGGCGGACAACTGGAGAAACCATTTTTGTGACTCTAGGCCCTCTGGCTATCAAACGAATTTAATCGAGTGTTTAAATACATTTAAATATAAGTCACGGAATTGATTTTATAAACTTTGTAGCTCTCAATACAAGCAAGATACTTGTACAATATCGATATTCTTGATATTTCTGTTGTTCAGATGACACCGTATATTAATTAAACGTATTATATATAATATTATTAGAAAAAATAGTAAACGAGATTTCTTCACAATTCCAACTGTTTTGGATGCAGAACAACTTTTATAGTGAACAAATCCTTACCAGTCCTATCTGAAATTCTTGCTTTTAGGGTAATTCCACATTTTATCCGAACAAATTAGCTCGTCAAATTCTTCGCGACGTCTTTATAAAAAAAGTTTTTATCATCGACAAGCTTTCTCGGGACCCTTCTTTTCCAGTATATAACAGGTACACGTGTGGTTTGTATCTACATTTGATTTACATTCTCATCTCATGTTAATGATCAGGGCCGTCCATATTCATGACACTGTTCTCATGCTCAGACTGGGGTGTTCTGTGTTCCCGCCTGAAGTTGTCGTTACTGTGATAGATAAATAAAACATATTTTGTGAGTGATTTGAAACAGTTCTTGAGAGATACTTTATTCAAATTATTTAACTTCAGTTAGGACCATGTCATTTGTGTAAAGAGAGGTTCAAGAAAGTTTGAGCACGAAAACGGTTTCATGAATTCGGACACAGAGAGGAATACAAAGAATAGTAAAGATAACGCTGTGCAATAGAGTATACATATATACATGTATACTTATATGTAGACGTGCAAATAAGAAGGCTATTTTTTCCCCAAAAAAGCTCAGATATTTATCAAAATATTGTCACCTAGTATTTAACTGTTCCTCTGCAAAACCATGTGGACCGTCATTAGATGTGGTGTTCTACGGAGAACTCTTCTGTGACATGGAGAACAGTCAACGCATCAGTAAAAATATCCTATTTTAAAAGTCGTTTCCAATGTTCTGATAAACATCCGACCGTATTCATGGAAACTTTACAACATTTCCATATAATTGGGTACTTGTCAGAACGTAATTGACTTGAAGGTTAAATTAGTTTGACACATCACCGGATATTAACAAAACTTACGTGAAGTCTGGTAACTGGTTGTTATTTTAAGGCTTTCTTTCATTAAGAATGCATTAAAAGACATTTGTCGTATACAGCCTATTTTATATATACATGTAACCAATGAAGAAAGTTGTTTTGAGCACGGAATCCATGCTTGAGCACGAAAAACATAAAACGGACCAGGACAAGAATACAATAAAAGAGTGAAAAATGTATATATTTATCAACTCACTTTGCATATTATGTTATAATAAACAAACTGTTATGATGATTTATATATTTCTAATTATAAAGCATACGCAGGTTAACTCACATCATCTTTTCTCTTCCAGGGTGTTTGTAATTTCAAAAGTTCATAACTCTAGTTAAATGTTTATTTACCGCCACCCCGTTTAATAGAGAAATGATCTATTTGGTGGCACATTATGCTCCATTTGAAGCTGTTTTACAACAATAAAGTAGTCGGAGTGCTTACAGCTTCAGAATGAAACGAATAGTATACATTTTGAGATTCTTTTGGAAGTGGATAAAAGTTAGAAATAAAGGCTTTTAGCAAAAGTCATTCTTTACATCCGGTAGTAACAAAAACTTTAAAAAGGAGCAACTATACCTTTCTATCGCACCCTATCCATCTTTAAAGCTGTTGAACTGCAATGCTTCTTTAAATACCTGTTAAAGTTAACTGATATGTCATTTAAACCATTATGATGACGTAAACAGTACACAATCTATTTCGGTCTCTGTCCTCTTAAGAACTTGTTCTTATAAAGAGATGTAGAATGACTATGTGAAAGTGTGAAAGACAATGCCACACGAGTAAAAAAGGCATACTTATATATATAAAGAAAACAAAGAAACATCTAATTTTCAGATTGCTTTTAATAATAACACACGGACAATCTCAAAGCAATACACATTAAAAGCATTTTTCGTATAAAGGCTATTAATGAAGAAATTATCATTATTTACAAAAATACAAGATATGAGAGATTCATCAAAGAGTATTATGATTTTTCAGATTTTTCAGATTGCATTTCATAATAACAATCGGACAATTGTAAAACATTGGTATACTGAATTCTACATGTACATTTATTTATTAAGATCACTCCCTTAGAACATGTTTATTTTGTATCCGAAAACAATGCATTTCCTTTTGTTCATATGTTGTAATTAAAAATACAGGATCCATTGGTTAATTTCCGATAAATGATACTAATGAAGTTGTGTTTCAAGTGTGTGCGGTTCTTGTAGAACAAAGAAACACTACTAAATTGTTAAGGGGTATTCGAAACACAGTTTATTGTATCGCACAAAATCTGCTATAGCTTTCTATTCAGAGTCACATGTTTAAAAACATTATTCAGATTTAAGAGGTTTGATATGTGTTAAGTTGGAAACACACATTTATAACAGTGTAGTAGCTAATGAAAAAAAACAATATGGTAAATGTACGAAAACTGCAACGTTATACAAGAAAAAAATAAAATGTTTGTATTCATATTATTGTTATATATTATATATTATATTTCGTGAATTTTATTCCGTGTACATTTGGTAATAATTATCCGTTTGAAAGCTTTTATGCAGATATAAATTGTAAGCGAAGGGAAATCAAAATAGGCCAGTACAGCAGCTTCTTGCTACTGCCACTGTTTGTCATTTGAGCGATCATCCACCCATATAGTGCCATATTTGGATCGATTGATCCGATCTTTATGGATAATCCATGACCAATCATTGTTAGTGCTGAACTGCGACATCTTTTCGCTACCGTCATTGTTGATCATGATGACTGTTAGAGTCAGGTCAAAGCTACCACTGCTGGACAGTACATCTTGGAATGTATTGGGAGCGACAATAATCCCATCGGATTGTTTATTAGAAACTAAAACCGTCACCATACTATCCGTATTGTTGGCAACGTGAACATGTTGTCTTCCGACGTTGTTTCCCATTGTTAAGCCTGAAATATATAAACATATACTGAATATTTACTTTGTTTGGTTTTCTGTTTCAGGTTCTTACTTCTTTGTATTTCTAGCGTTTATGCCTTTCTTAATTTAAATATTTTGTATGTTTCCGTAACATAGTTGCTGTTTTGTGGTTCACTGCTAACCAAGTAAAAATGTTAAGCTTCATTACAATGTCTATTCAATATAGTGTTAAGTTTACTATCAGTCAGTTAAGATATGCGACGCTTTATTGATTACATTTACTTTCGTCTAGTTGGCAGTCGTATTGCTTGAGAATTAAATCCTCTTACTGTTATGAAAATCACGACCAATAAGGTAAAACGATTAGCATATGCTTACTACATGTAAAACAAAAAATGCCCGTCACAAACAATTATTAAAAGTTTAAATACATATGTACATGAACCACTCATTATCAATAAGGCACCAAATATATTGCTTTAGCTAATGCTTCTGAGTTCCACGTACTTAAGATTTGCGAGTGACGCTAAAATATCTCACTAACATTTTATATGTCGACGTTGATAATTTAATCATATTGCAAGCGAACATAATGATTCAACTCAAAACTAGTTGAGTAAATCAATCACGCAGAGATTCTTATTTAGTTTGATTCAATCGTTATACGTCTTATTTTAATATCTCAAATGTCTATCATTTCTATCCAAATGTATTACACGTAAATAAGTGATATTGATACATACATGTTTAATCGAGACATATAAATAATATCACGTCAACATATTGTCATGCTGATCTAACATAAATAACCTGTGGCAAAGGATACAGATCCGATCAAGTTTTGCCTGTTCTCAGTTGATTCCTTACTGATGTAAGTTGCACATAGCTCAGTGTATTTATACATAAAATTCACCATGGTGAACGAATAACAAACATGAAATTGTAATAATTGCTTCCAAATTCCGTAACAATCATACCATTATATCTTTTGTATGTCATAAGCATATCCGGTTCAAGACACATTACCATTGATTACCATTGTTACAGTTCTGTATAAACCTGTTATAAAACAGTCGGAAATGACAACAGTAAACACCAACTACATGTACATGTAAACAGAGATCAACATCAATTCTGTTATTCTATTAAAAAATGTCTCCCTCCTATCATGATTTCCTGTTAGAGGATTTCCGCATGAAATACATATTAATTTTAAATAAACTTTTTAAAAAGAAATATCTCATAAAATCGGGATTATTTTCATTAGAAGCCTTGCCATTAATGCCCAGTAAGAGTTTAATATATTTTACCATTACTTCAATTGGCTATACACAAAGAATGGCAAACTCTATACCAAGCTTTGACATCACTTACAAAATGATTTTATACCTGACACACATCGTAGCATATACGTATGATTTCTGAAAAGCAGTTTTCAAACAAAGACTATCAATTACGATGACACAATAAAACGAAATCCAAAGTGATATTTAGTATATTTGCCATACGAATCTGTATGTTATACATTTTTATAAACCTTTTGTAAAATATACCTTATTTGTTTCAGAGAGTTGATGAGAGAAGATAAAGTGTGCTCCCTATTGTAGTGCCTCAGAAGGGACATTATTTGTTAGGTTTGGTCTGGTCCCGTCTTGTTAGATTAGTCTTATCCAATATTTCAGTCTGGCCTTGCCTGGTCTCAGAAGGCTAGTGTAAAAGTCGTGTCTTGTCTGATCAGGTTTCAACAATTGATCTGGTCTTTAAGGTCTGGTCTGATCTGGTATCGTTGGGTAGATATCTAATGTTGGTCTGGTCTTGTCTCATCGGTCTGATCTCACGATATGTTCGAATGAGTCAGACAACAATATGTTTTCATTATTCTATTCACTAAATAGAAGACAAGCCAATAGCTGAACTTATCTCTTCGCCAAAATATGACAGGACAGGAGTTGAAAATAGGTATATGCTACATATCCCCGTGCCGTCCATTCGCTTTCCATGATATTTTTTGTTTTGTTTTGTGTTACGTTCAAGTGACATGATCAATATCTCATACAGCTTGAGAATCAAAATTATACATTTAAGCATACTGTGTATAAAACACGTATACAACATTCCATAGAAAACATAGAACAAAGTTTGCAGTGTACTAAATGACGGTTTTAAAAATTGCTTAAGCAGAAAGCAAGCTCTTTACGTTACGGGGTTTTAATGTATTCAATCAAACTTACATCACTTAGATTTACACAGAAAGATGGTAAAAATTGTCTCTTAGAACACATGATTCTCTGTAAAATAATGCGAAATGTTCCTTTATGTATGGACTGTAGACGTTCTTAAATTAAACATATACCAGTCAACGCTTCAGAAAAGATAATATGTTTGTATGGGTATGTTTACGCTGAGGTACTTAAATGTTTTGATAGACATACAGTATTATTCGTGGAAACTTTACATCATTCCAATAACATTATTTAAATTGAAATATTGTGCATCACTGACTTTTCATAAAAACAAGACAATGAACCCAGTACATACATGCATGTTTTGACTAAAGTGAAGTAAGATACATGGCTTTTTAGACCATCTGCGGTATGGAACCAATAGTATAAAAATCCCATTTAGAACCCCTCATTTATCCACGACTGCTAACATTTATGAGATTCATCAACGATTACCATGTTCAAGGGCGATGAGTTATGGACCAAGAGTTATATTTGCTTTCCGTTAATCATCTGAACAGCAGTTCATGAAACTGAGAAAGTAGAACAATTGTGAATATCTCTTTTTCACCTCTCTGTTTTTTTTAAAGAAAAAAAATGAAAAAAAGGAACATAACAAGCATATTTGAGGACTCAGCTGTCATCTTTGAAACGGTCCAAAGTTTATTCAACGCGCAGAGATTCAGTTCGGTGCGAAAAATGCATTCTGGGAGGCAGCAGATTAAATAATACATAGCAGCCACCTATATCAATATGTATTACATTTGTATTTCATTGCTTACGCAAAGTCACATATTGATACGAAATAGGGATAATGCTGTCCCCGATTGGGTTTAATACCACCCCTCTACATCTAATTAAGCTATCTTTACACCAATCATCATATATGTTGTAAGTTAGTGCATCACCACAAAGAGTGGTACATGTATGATCAAGTTGATATGCCACTAACACACGGAACTATACTGAAAATCAAGGTAATATTACCCAGCATGTCCCGTTATCAATTATTAGAAAATATGTATTTCTGTTTGGACGAGCTCATGCATGTGCATACACCCTCATAACAGAAGGGGTGACAGGTACTGCATTTTATTTACGTGTAAAGTTCACCTGGATCACCTCAGATTTGTTCAATATGCGCCCGATTATTCAGATTTATAATGAAATAATATTTCCTTTTGCGAAGAGCTTTATCACATCATATCACATTATCATAAAGTTGTCAACTATATCAGATGAGCTAGGCTGAATTTCGGTAACGGTCCTTTTGCCAAGTGTCACGGACAAAATAATGTTAACAAATGGAAAAACAAAAGATAAATACAATTGTCAACGTCGATACAGTTATTTTATAACAGACGTCGTATATCAAATTGTATAGCTGGGTAAGCAAAGTTGGCAGGCTAAAAAAGATGCAGTCTTCAATTTTTCCATTGTTACCTTAACCGGCGATCGCGGCCGTTATTGTTAAGATACCAATGTTAGTAAATGTTGAAGTTTCATGAAAAAATTGATGTATTGTGAGTGTATTTTTGAAAACTACGTTTACTTAAGATAGAAAGTATCTATATTTTAAAATGAAAATCAACATTAATAAATGAACACACACGTAGAAATTTACAAAATGCATAATACAAAGCATGCGATGCAGATAGCAGATAATCCGCGCATGCCGTCAACAACGTGACGTCATCAGAATGTATGCATTGTAACAATAACTGGTGTTCAGATGATTTATTTGCTGAACTTAATTTCAAATACAAATCGAAAATTAAAAAAATGCAGTTTTAACAGCGTTTAAAGGAAAATGTCTTCATCTTTCAAAGCAAAACATTGAACAATGTTTTTATTAAGACGTGTAAATAAAAAGTTTTTTTTTTAAAGTTCATTTATTTATCAAACTGTTGTCACCTAGATGCTAAACAATTGAAAGTAGGATCGGAACAGATGTACCTCTGCAAAACCATGCAGCCCGTCACTAGATATGATGTTTTACGGAAAACTCTTCTGTGACATGGAGAACAGTCAACGCATCAGAAAAAAATATCCTATTTTAAAGGTCGGTTAACTATGGCGTACTGATAAACATCCGACCGTATTCGAGGAAACTTCACAACATTTCCATATAATTGTGTACTTGTCAGAACGTAATTGAATAAAAGGTTAAATTTGTTTGACACATCACCGCATATTAAAGGGACATCACGTGAAGAGCCATATCTTTTTAATGAATGTATGTATTGTATGCACTTCCACTTATGTTCCCTCGCTATCCCCATATTCATAGTCCGTTCCAAATGTCCAGTTTGACCACTTGAATTGTTCGGGAAAGCCCTGCTAAAAATAGCGCCGATAACGTCACCTGACAAGGCAGTAAACACGAGCGGTCTGGGCGAGATGAAACGGTTTCCAAAGGGAGAGGGGCGTCAGGCAACTGCAACTTCTTACAGCTATGAAACCAAGTAATATGATTTCTAAGTCCGAATTAAACTTATTGATCAGTAGTTATTCATCACCAGAAGTTAATTGCACACTTGCCAATATTCAGAATTTAAATTTATTTACCATTAAAAATATTTGTTGCCAATAAAATTTAACATGGGATGGGGCACACGCTTTTACAATTTATCACAGCCTTCTCCCGTCATACATTTACAATTAAATGTCAACAATGATAATAGGCATAACCATAAAGTACAATGTAGATATATATAAATATATATTGAATTTAATATCGGACTGTGACATATGTACGGGGCTAAACACCTTTCTTCAACCATGGGACAAACATTTTTGTAAAAAGGAATATTCACGAGACGAATATCCCTTTTCAAATGTTTTCATAAAGTGCATATATGCAATGACAAACTACACGCGTATAAAAAAGAGAAACGTTTGTGATTTGTTTTATAACATTGTACAACTCAATATATTTGGCCCCTTTTTTCCCATACCATGCATACAAATTTGTGTATACTCTCTTTTCCAGTTTCACTGTTTCCATACGCTAACACTTTGTAAGTCGTATTAGCCATCACACACACTAAACTGTATGACAAACCTACTACGTGTACATGTAGAATATTTGTCGGATATGGGACGTGTTGAGCTTCTTGATAATTATTTTTTTTCAATACTTTTCATAGATTAAAGCATTCGTGTCAATGGAAACTTTTTTATGTTGACCCAACTTTTCTTTAATCATTTGATTTTTGTCCGAAAAAGAAGCCGTAGTTATCGGCAGCACGCATCATTTTTACAACGTAAACAAAATTTTCTTCCCCTGATCTCAATACGTATTCCGATTCTTTCTGAAGTCGAAAATTAATTCTTTATAGAGAAAAGGTTGTTACATGATCATACATTCTAAGTCAACAACATGAAAACATGAACTGTTTAAATATTACGATTTAAAAGAAAATGTTACGCGATCCTATTTACTAGAGGTAAGTTCTCCTTCTTCAGTTATTCATCCTGGCCCGTCATTTTGATATTTTTCATCTAGCTTCGATAATGTAGCTTTCTGACGACGAGATATTTTTTTTATATATATTGCGTCGTTGCGCGAGTGGGAGCCGGGTATTCATATTAGTACTAATTTAAATCCTGTATGTAAAAACAAACAAAATACCGTTTAATTCAGCAATATAATTGAATCATACCATTTTAATGAACCCGGTAATATTATAAATTATGTAAATCTAAAAGCGCACGTATCTCATTTGACCCCGATCACGAGTACCGACAGAGACAGAACACGCGTCGTGGCTATCACAACAGTAAACCCTTGGAGGGCCTCAAGACAAAATAAAACTAACCAGTCACTTATCCCTTCCTTTCGCATAAACCACTGTATAATTATAGAAACACGAAGTAAACTATCTCCGATACATGCCCATTGACATATTAAACTAGTTTCATCCGTGTTCAAACTCAGACAAAGATACTAGCGAGGTTAATAGTTTTATATATATTATTCATAACATAAACAGCGCTAGTATTTCTGTCGATTCAATTTCAGCTTAACAGGCAATCCGGAAGAATACATGCACCGTACTAACTGCTAGGGCAGTTATTTTCTGCTTTGAATACTTCCCACTGGCAATAATTATTCCGTAACGTACCCCTTGCGCTATCTTTTGACCATTTGGCAACTTTTCGCTTCGTAGCTGACACGGTACAACACTTTTCTTTGGCTTACTTCACACGGCCAGTCATTTTGTTTTCAAAGAAATGGTGTGCAATGCGCATGCGCTAGTAGAGGAAAATTCCTGAACAAAACGTTGGTCAGAATGGCAGAAATACCGATGATTATCTTAGATTTAATCATTTTTATGAATCTATTTCAGCCAAATCCGATCGTTATTTTCCATAAGGAGTCTCACTTGATATGTTAATGTAGTATTTGAAAAAAAAGACAAAAACAAAATAGTTACTTCAGCGTGATGCCCCTTAAACCAAACTCAAGTGAGGTCTAGTTCCTGGTAGCTACTTTAAAGTTTTCTTTCATAAATGATACATTAAAAGACAGTTGTCGTATAAAGCCTTTTATATATATATAATCAATGAAGAAATGTTTCTTCTATGATAAAAACATAAAAAGATATTTAAGAATCAGCGGAAAAAAATAGGTTAGGTCGTAAAAATCCTGTTTTGATCACTACATCATAGGAATAACAATATCCGAGAAAATCGGTGAAGATTAAATATTGTGACCTTCTCTCTCCCTCTCCATTTTACTACCCTTTTGTCTTGACAAGTAAATATTTAGTTGGTGTAAACTAGTATAAATACATGTTATTTATTTCTAGTTTGGGACTTAATGTATGATCGATATACTTTATAATGTTTTGTTACTTAAAGACAACACCGTCAATACATATACAAGTAACAAAACAGCTAAGTAAAGGGTTATAGTTTCTACCTGTCCTGATAAACTGCTCAATGAATTCCTATTAAAAAACAAAAACAAGACAGCCAGGAAAGGGTCAGTTTGTTTGTCATTGGATTGCTTAAAGTATGATGGAAAATCTTGCCACTGAACTCAACGTAGATATCACCAACCAGGAATCCTTTTATTGTCCCCATTCCATCCTCATCATATTTTACGTCGGTTTTGTAATGCTATTGCATGTGCATTTTGAACTTTATAGATGTTGAATTTGTATACATTATGTACACATTATATATCCATCTAGTTCAATTTTTAGATCGATGTTGTATAAACAGTACTTTATTAATATCTGTATAACATATCAAAGATATTAATTTAATGAACTGTACTACCTCTCCCCGAATCGTTGTATTATGTACAAACTCTTACAGATTGTAAAATGACCGATTTTTGCATTTGAAACAACAACATATCACTCAGAGTAAACAAGTAAATACTAGGTCATATTCGTGGAAAATTCACAAAGTTTCCGTATAAATATTTTGTATTTTTGGACATTTTGTGCCAAGATTTCATGGGTGACTGATATTTCCAGTTTCAAGATGTTATTAAAGCAGTCGAGGATATTGTTCAAAATTTCGGTTAGACACATAAACACTGTCGGTATAAGGTAACCGTATCACTATAATGTATAAGGAATGACCAAGATTTTATTTTGGTATATACGGTATATACCGAAAAAAATGTGTGCACTTCACGAAATGGACGAAAAGTTTGACACGCCCATTTCTGTTTTTTTTGTGATGTTTACGTTTTCACAACATAATTAAATGGTAATATATTAGTCGAGTCGACATATGATAGTGTTACACATATACCATAGAAATGTCATCATGTCACAACACGAACATATCAACTTGCAATCACACTCAATCTGGTCATAATGACAATGGACTAGATGCGCTACAAGGGGATCTCTCCGACAAAAAAAGATATGAGATAAAATAACAGAAAACAATATAATGAATCTCAAGTGTTTTAAAAATGATGAGAGCAGATTAAGTTTGCTCTCATTTGTTTCGCCTCAAAAATGTCATGGTCTGGTTAAGTCTGGTCCTGTCCCCCGTTTGATAAGTCTGATACCAAAATATAGTCTGGTTTAGTCTTGGCTCATTAGGCTGGTCAAAATTTGGTCTGGTCTCATTTGGTCTGGTCTAATTGGGCTGGTCTCAAAATTTTGTCTCGTCCGATCTGGTCTCATTGGGCTAGTCTCAAAGTTTTGTGTGGTCTTGTCTGGTCTCATTGGATTGGTCTCAAAGTTTGGTCTTGTCTTGTCTGGTCTCATTGAACTAGTCTCACGATCAGTTCTCATGAGTCAGCAACCACAACATGTTTTCAGTATTCTATAAACTAAATACAGCAGTACTAGGCAAGCCAATAGCTGAACTAATCTCTTGGCATAATATGACAGGTCAGGAGCAGAAATTAGATCTTATGCCGTCCATCCGCTTTCCATGCGATATTCCGTTTATAAAAACAGCTATCGGAATAATTGTACGTTCAAGTGGCATGAACAATATATCATATACAAAGTGTACAGTATTTAAGATGGTACAATGTGTCTATCAAAACATATGTTTCTCTGTTAAATCATTGTCACGGGAAATAATTCGAAATGTACTTTAATATTTGTACTTTAGTCGTAATTGAATAACACGTAGAGCAGTCCAGGAACAAGAAAGGATATAATTGATTTAATAAGTATGTTTACGCTGAAAGACTTATATGTGTTGATAGAAATCATCATCCCAATATAATTGTATGTAAAAAAAAAAAAAGAATTTGCGCATTAACCCTGAAATACCGTGTGATAATCTGTGATTATATACACAGGTCAATATGATAGAGTATATAGTGTAGTAATCGCATATCATGCTATTTCGAGACAAACACACAAAATTAGTTTGTCACATGTAATTAGATAATTTATTTAAGATCGATGTTGTAAAAACAGTACTTCATTAATATATGGAATGACCAAGATTTTTTTTCGGTATATACCGCATATACCCCAAAAAAATCTTGGTCATTCTTTATAATCTATTTTTTAAAAAGTAGACAAACACGTTGTAAATGCACAGTTAAAGATAAATTATTTTTTACGTAAACTAACAAAAAGTTGCGTTGTAATTTGGCGCCGACCGCGTTAACCAATCAAAAGTCAGCATTTCACAACAAAATTTGGTCAAGACGATGGCCACGGCATGGCGTCAGTCTATTTTCCGAACTGGAAGACACAGTTTTGGAAGGATTAGTTGGAAATATAACCTGAAGACATAGTGTTGGATGTAGCCATGATATTGGCCGAGCTTGGAATAGCCTGTTGAGGCCGTGAGACGTCGAAGATCGGGTTGTGTTTGTGTTCATCACCGACTGAAATCGACGAGCATGGAGCCGCCATTAGGCCTACCGCGTGTGCGTTAACGTTGGTATCACCAATAGAAGACAGGGTTTCGCTCATATTCTTTTTTCTGTGTGTTGGAGCACTCCCGGTTATATGAACGGACGGAACTTTCATTTCTGTGGCCTGTCATGTACATAATGTGTCTGAGTTCGTATCCGCGTCATTTAGCCGCTGAACACTTGTTGCCCGGAGGCAATGGGCCGTGTAGATTTGGAACATTTTCTGTTATTAGAAAAGTCGGACATGAAGCGTGAGAATTGATGTTGTTTCACGGGTTTTGTGCTGTACCATGTGATGGCGGTTTCTGCATTGCCCAGAGCGTCTCTTTCGCAATGATTAAAAAGACTTGCGGCCTGTTTATTTGTTTTTTCGAGAAAAGTTTTCAAGGATATAACCGGACAACGCTCATTATTTGTGGCGTACATACGATTGTCGCCCGGGGCTTCCTCACTTTCAATGCCCCCCTGTCGGTTTTTTTGGACAGTTTCATTCATAGTATTCATAGTATTCTTCCATCATTGGCAATCTTGATAGAGATTGTTGCGATGCTTCTTCTTTTTGCTATATTCGCGTTAACTTTAAACGCCTTCACTTCCGGTTGCGCGCATGCTTAATATGTAAAGTATATTTACAGTTTATGTACACGTAATGTTCACTGTTTCATAAAAGGAAACACTGAATTTCCTTGGATGAGTATTTCAGTGCTTGTTCAGTCGATGCTTGAACGATGTTTTCTGCGGAAACTTCTTCCTCTGTAAGCTTGTTCCATGTGTTAACAACTCTGTTGCTGAAGACATTTTTGCTGATGTTTAATCGGAATGCTGTTTTGAAGAGCTTTTTGAGTGCCCCCTTGTGGGGTTTACTTCCGGTGGTGCAAACATGTCGGGCTGTTTGACGATGTCAATCCCGTTCAGTATTTTGTATAGTTCTGCCATATCTACACGATCCCTTCCTTCTTCTAGTGTTGGTAGTCCCAATTTCCGTAATCTGTTGGTGTACGACATGTCCTTAAGTTGCGGGATTCTTTTCGTGGCTCGAAGTTGTACGTTTTCAATGGCAATTTTGTCTTTCAACTGCATCGGGGATCAAATGGTGGAGCTATACTCTATATGCGGTCTTTCCAGTGTCTTGTAAAGGGCAACAAATGTATTGGTATCGTTAAGGGTGATGGGCATGCAAATCATACCGAGTATTCTGTTGGCTTTTTACACGGAAATGTTAGTGTGATCGC
Organism: Mizuhopecten yessoensis; assembly: GCF_002113885.1. NCBI lineage: Eukaryota > Metazoa > Mollusca > Bivalvia > Pectinida > Pectinidae > Mizuhopecten > Mizuhopecten yessoensis. The sequence continues at coordinate 51,287 of NW_018406777.1, read as the reverse complement.
TGAATTTGAGAGTACTGTCGATCGTAACTCTAGGTTTTTTTTATGTTGTAACTTTGGTAATAATGGTTACTTTCCCTTTATTGGATATCTCATAGGTTGATGATTTCGCATTCTTCCCTATCTCCATGTGTTTGCATTTGTCGATGTTGAACTCCATTAACCAATTTTCTGTCCATTGACATATTTTGTCTATGCTGTTTTGCAGTTGTGCTGTTTCTTCCGTTTGGATATTTTTTGGTATAGTTTGGTGTCATCAGCAGACATCTTTATAGTATAGTTGACTACTTCTGGCATGTCGTTTACGTATATAAGGAACAGCAGCGGACCCAGTACACTCCCCTGGGGTACCCCGCTGCGGACTGGTTGGGTGTTGGAGTGCTCACCATTAATTACTACCTTTTGTGTCAAGTTTGATAGATAGGCCCTTATCCAATTGAGCACATGTCCCTTGACTCCATACAGTTCCAGCTTGTATAATAGGAGACGGTGTGAAACCTTATCAAACGCTTTAGCGAAATCTAGATATGTGACGTCTGCATTGTGTCCGGAGTCCATGATTTCCGTCCAATCCTCTATTGATTCCAACAGTTGTGTTGTGCTGGCTTTCTGATTGTTATGGTCTAGATGTTGTAGTATGTTATCTCGTACAATTCGCTGCATTATTTTGCATGATACAGATGTTAGGCTTATGGGTCGGTAGTTACTTGGGTTCTTTTTAGATCCTTTTTTGAAGATTGGTGTCACGTGTGCTTTTTCCAGCATCCATGCAGTGTCCCTGCGTCGAGAGATCTATTAAAGATTACATCCAGTGGTTCTGCAATCTCGTCGATTGTGTTTACTAACACCCTAGGACGGATATTGTCCGGTCCTGCCGATTTGTTTGGGTTTATCCGCTTGATTGCCTTCTTAACGAGCTCGGACGATATTATAACGTTGTCCAGCGCTTCTTCATATGTCCTTGGGGTTAGATTTGGTATGTTGGTGTTGCCGTCGATGACAAATACACTAGCGAAGTAGTTGTTGAGGGTTTTTGCTGTTTCCTTATCATTTGTTGTTAGTGTTCCATCAGTTTTTGTCACTTTGTTGATGATACTTTGTGTCTTTGTTTTGGAGTTTACGTATTTCCAGAATGCCTTGGGGTTGGTGTTAATGTTGTCGGCTAAACCTTTTTCGTAGTTTTTCATTGACTTATTCAATGCTGTTGCAGCTCTATGTCTGGTGTTTTTAACTTCCTCGTAGTTTTCAGCATTTTTGCTGAATGGCTTCTAACGAGTTGTTGTCTATGTAGTTTTTTTTAGTGATTATGTCTGGTCCTTTCTTGCTCACTTGTATAGTTTTTTCAGCAAGGTAGTTCCAAGTTTCTACTACACCGTTTATTGTCTTTAGCTCGGTTATATCCATTTCCCCCAGATCTTCTCTGATGTTGTCGTAGTTTCCTTTGTGGTAGCATGGCTTGTTCGCTTTTTTAGCTTTAGACTTGGAGTAGCAAATGAATTCAAAGGTCAATACAATGTGATTGCTCTTGCCTAACCCTGGTAGGTAGTTAATTTCATCTATCATGTCGTTTTCGTTGGTTAATACAAGATCTAGTAGCGACGGGTTTTGTCCATTTCTGTACCGTGTTGGTTGGTTAACATGTTGTAATAGAAAACAATCACGATTTATTTTCGATGAACATGGCGGCAATGTAGTTGTTGTTTGTACGCGAATTGTATGTCTCGCAGTTGATTTCTTTTAGATTGAAGTCTCCTACCAGTAGTAAATGTGACGTATTCATTGCTGATATTTGATCTAGTAGGCTCAGGAGTTTTGCATTGAGTTCGTCATTGCTGTTGGGGCTTCTGTAGATGCAGCCTATGGTCAGGCTGTCATGTTGATTTAACGTGATTTTACTCAGAATGTATTCCTCGCTGTCGCGGTCGTTCTGTACTTCGTCAGCACTGAGGTGCGATGCTGTATATATGACTACTCCCCGTTTTTTGGGTTTACCGAAGAAGGCGTTATAGTTGTCTAGTTGAAATATCTATTCGTCTATCGGTTGTAACGCTGACTTGGGGTTTATTTCCGTTAGGCAGATTACATCTGGATTTTCCTCAGCTATGTATTGCTCCAATTCAGCCTTTTTTTTGATAAAGTTAATACATCGACATTGGAATAGTAACAGCGAAGCTTATTACAGTTTAAGTGACATTCCGTCCTTGTATTTACATCGTTTAAAAAGGTAAAACTGTTGTCCTATTATCGATCGACTGTCGGTGACGTTGGTACGTGATCAAAGCTGTCCTCTTCCCTTAAAGGACCATCCATAACGGAGATGTTGTCATTTTGGCTGCAGTATGGTAGTGTTTGGTTAGCATAACTCGCTTTAGGTGGTCTGGAACTTTAGTTGGTATATCTCTTGCCTTTTCCAGTAGAAATTTGCGTTGCTTTTTGTTTGACAAAATTACAATTAGTGGCCTAGTTTCGTTTGGGGTATATTTCCCAAGTCTGTAGTGTGTGGCTGTCTCCACGTCGTCCAGTCCAAGTTTTGAAAAAAAGGTTATGAAGTCTTGTTCGTCCTTGACCTTGTGTTCTAACATGTTTTCAGAGTTTTTGTCATGTAGATTAAATAGTATAATGTTCAGTTCTCTAGCTTTGCGATCCTCTAGCTCTTTGGTTCTTTTGTCAACTAGGCTGTTAACGTCTTGCCTTATTTCTTCTAGTACTGTATTACTTGTTTTGCGTTTGACATGTCGTCGAAGATCTGCTTTCTTGTGTTCAGTTCCAAGTTCGTAAGTTTTGATTCAAAACTTGTGATTCTTTGTTCGTTGGATTCCCATAGTTGCCTCAGAGTAGTGTTGATATTATCTAGAGTTGGTTTCGTGTGTGTGCAACTCCTACAGGACCATAGCATACTGACTCCTTCTCCATTCTGGATACAGGCATATACTGTGTCTGATATACCGGTACATTTTTGGCAGAATTGTAGCTTACATCCGCAGCAGGGTAAATGGTTTGATGTGGCTTCGAGTTTTGCCTCGTACTTTCCGCACATTTCCATGGACGTATCATATCGTGGTCTCTTGCTGCGATTTATGAACGAGAAGTTACTCCCGTCGGCCATTATTTATAAGTTGTGCAGCAGTGATGAGATATTCCCAACTACGACTTAGCTTTTAGTAAATGTGGCGGAACGGTGTGACTGAGTTAGCAGTTGGTAAGTGTATACAATACAAGTTATGGTGAGTGATGAGATAATCCCACCTACTATTATTAACGTATATTACTTAAACCGACGTTGCTGAAGGAGATGAGGTAGTGCTAAATGTCGGATCGAGATGAAGATGGCCAGCTATTATGTTGGATGCAAGTTATCGGGTAATGCTGAGATAATTACACCTACTACTGATCGCTTGTAAGTTGATTATAATAGGCAGTCCTCGTCTTCGGTGTCCACCGTCAACATCAGAATATCTCCATGAGGGTGAACCTCCTTCATGAGTAAGTGACACGTATTCCCGTGAATTTTCATCGTGCGAAAACATAAATAAGTTCGGAGATAGTTGTGTGTGGAATTCTAGGCCTCTTGACACGAAATCCACGGAAATAGCATACCACACTCGCAATCTGAGGATGACAGGGTTTGTGATTGAGTGAGGGTAGGTGCCTATTTTTTCCAAAGCAGCTGGGGGGATAATGGGCTTATGTTTGGTGGGGATGGATAGCCCCTCCCTCATGTTGGCCTTTAGTTTCCCGTCTAACATGTTATTAGAGGATTTAAATTCCCGATCTGTGGCGATGTCAATATCTCTACCTATATCCGTCAGATGACGGTTGATGGCAGATCTGATACTTTTAAGTGAGTTTTTATTATATTCACGAGCTTGTCCTTCTGTCATCCCCCCTGATACCCGTTTTTCTGGATTTTTGGGCTGGCATTCGGCATAAAAACATCTCAATTTGGCGTTTAGTGTCTCTTTGTCGACCTGTTCCATACCAATGGGGTATCCGTCCCTCTCAGAGCTCCAGTCTAAAAAAGGAAATAACAGTCGGCCACTTATTTTTTTCAAAAATGCACCCTTCCAAGACACAGTAAATATTAGACTATGAAAACTATTAGTTAAGGGTAAGTGTACTTCAGAATTATCGTCAGATATCTCAAGGAAGAGTAATCATTTTTATGGGAGATCCGGGTTCGAGTCCCGGTCTGACATTGTTTTTTACTGGTACTTTGTCAAATTCTTTAAAAAAAAACCCACCACAAACACTACGTTCAAATTTAGAAATTACATACCTGTAAATATTTTAACTCCCCATCATGTTGCCTTTTTGGTGGAGTTCGCTTGTCGATTTTTCTCAACCTCGTCTAGGTTCATATATCACATTACCAAAAATACCGGAAATCAAACCAAAACGACTGTTACACTGTGCCGCATTTAATCAAACGATTTTCTATAAACAATATCGTGATCTTGTCGTGTATAGGTTCCGCTTTATCATCTAATGTGTATTATGCTGCGTAACAAAAGGTGCTTTTTTATTTGTTTTCTACAGCATTTGCAAATATGGAGGTCAAGATCATATTATCTCGTATCATAATTTTACTATTTTTCAAGAACTAAAATTTCGAGAGAATCCGTTCAGTGCGGAGTATTTTTTCGAAAGTATCCGGTGTGTCCGGAGTGCATGATCAGTCGGTACGGAGCAAACCCCTGACCATTCCGTGTAAAATTGTAATGATCCAAAAAATTGCGACTAGGGTCTGTAGAAAAACACTGTCATGTCAGGTATCGATCCTGTAACACACAAAACACATAACAGCGGATCCATGAGGGTGGAACCCCTCCCTAAGACAAAAACCCTAAGATACATTTTATCGATTTGTTTTCCTTCGCGCCAGAAACCTGAACACACCAATAGTTTTACAGATCAACTACATGCGTTTTGTCTCGATAACGCTGCTCTCTTTCAATATATATTATAGTGTAGAAAGAAAATAAGAAAAAAAATAGTTTTAGAAATTATCAAACTCCATTAAGTGGTCCACAGAACAAAGTGGTTCCACACAATTTTTAATTTCGTCAGCAATCCCAACCACAATAGAAACACAACAAATGTTACTAAAAGAAAAAAGAAAAAAAACTGCTGTATTGACGATGAATTGATTTTAAGTACATTACTTGTAATCGTAAACAAAAATAGCAAGAATGAAAACCAAAAGAAAAAAGGACTATCTTGCCCTGCTGTCTCATTACCTTTATGTTGTAGGATACGCAATATTCTACAAAAACATGAGCGCGCTGGATTCCATTGACAATACAAATGCACAAAAAGTAGTGATTCCTTTAACCTGTTTTCACCGAAATTTAATGTAATTAAAGGTACCGAAACAGTAATTTATGATAACATTTTTCATTTTCCGCTTCAAAAAGTAAAATATTAAAAGTTCCGTTCATACGACATAGGGCTGAATAGTTTGCTATATTATGATGTGAAAATACTTCAGGCTAAAAAAAGTGCGAATGTCGTGAAAGCTTTCGTTTCTGGAAAAGCACCCTTTTGACCCTGTGGCGGCAGGTATAAAGGTGTGTCTTGGGCCTCCTGCTGTCAGCATTGGACACATGTATGTTTAGTGTTATTTACCTGTTCACAAATTTCACACTTTAGTAGGCTAAGAGAGTATAGGTCGAAACGACTTTCATTATTGAACCAAGATGTTATAACTTAGGTTTACAAGATGACGAAAAGGGTTAATTTTTAATCACATAATTCAATTTTGTTCTCGATATAAACAAAATGAAGCACAGCATGCAAACGTTGCCTACAATGAAACATGTAACTGTTTGTCAGTAATATGTTGTTCATTCGTCGACCCAACATTAAAAAGACAAAATGTAGTCAATTTGGTAGGTAGGTTGAAAATATTTAAAATATGCCATACATTGAATTGCCATTTAAATAGCTGAAACAAACGTTGAAATCTTTTTTTGTAAACGTTTCTTTACTTAAACATTTCCTTAACTTTGGACCGAAGCGGTAAAACAGTACAGTAAAACCTCGCTAACTCGAACTCGTAGGGTTCAGATATTTAGTTCGAGGAAAACATCGTATTTGACGAATCCGAGGTTCGACCTACATCGTCAATCTTTTTACCAGGTGGGACAACAGACAGTACGAGCACTGCAAATATCGCGGATAGTTGATGATAGAAGAAACAAAATGTTGATTCAAAATGACAGCATTTAATAAGATTTAAAATAGCTTAACAATTAAAACATAAAGCCACTGGTATTAAGAAAGTAAATAAAATCAAAAAGCTACATGTGTAACGTACTTGTCATTTTGACGTAGTCCGCCATACAAAAAATCAAAACGAGAGGAACTTTTCTATCTAATGAAATTGTGTGTTAACAACTGATTGGATATACAAATGTCAAGGTCACAATTTTTACATTTTAATAAAGTAAAAAATCATATTTGTAGTTTATTTATTCGGGCTTGTTGTGTGTGTGTGTGTGTGTGTGTGTGTGTGTGTGTGTGTGTGTGTGTGTGTGTGTGTGTGTGTGTGTGTGTGTGTGTGTGTGTGTGTGTGTGTGTGTGTGTGTGTGTGTGTGTGTGTGTGTGTGTGTGTGTGTGTGTGTGTGTGTGTGTGTGTGTGTGTGTGTGTGTGTGTGTGTGTGTGTGTGTGTGTGTGTGTGTGTGTGTGTGTGTGTGTGTGTGTGTGTGTGTGTGTGTGTGTGTGTGTGTGTGTTTGTGTGTGTGTGTGTGTGTGTGTGTGTTTGTGTGTGTGTGTGTGTGTGTGTATGTGTGTGTGTGTGTGTTTGTGTGTGTGTGCGGGGGGGATTTTATTTTAAAATGTTCAACGCAAGATGCGAGGATTTTTTTTCTTTAGCATTATTTTAGTTTTGCAGTGTAATCAAGTTTATTGCAAATTTATATATGTAATTGTTAGCTTTACATAAGTGTTTAGAGACCAAATATATCCAAATTATTCATACCCTCACGTACGTCACGAAAATGGACACTGATGACGATGTGTGGAGCCACCTTAAGGTTTACAATGAAAAATACAAGATATATAGTCTGGAGCAAAGCGAGGTTGTGGAGAGGAAATATTCCCGATAGAAATATATGCTGGAATCATAGGGGTAAATTTAAATTATTGGGAATAACGTATAGTTTTTAGAAAGACAATATTTATTAATATACCTCTACGTTTTTACTCTATATAAAAGTAATTGGTTAAATCGAATGTATCTCCACTTTTGCCTGACTTGGTTTTAGTCATGTGTGTAAGTCTGGGAACTAAAACACACCTTCTGAACTAAAACACACCTACACTCGGGTGTTTCCGCCGAGCCAATCAGGCGAGAGGTGGGCGGAGCTTGTTACTGAACTCGGAAGCGACGCGCGAGGTGGGCGGAGCTTGCTACCGAACTCGGAAGCATTTGGCTCCATTGCCATCGAAAGGGTAGTTTGGACGTGAAGCTATACAGCTTATGGTTTACAAATATTTTCTAGTTAAAACAGTCTCTCCAGTGTGTATCGGTATACTAAAACGGTTAAAGTATGGCGCTTCGCCTCCGGAAATAGACCTGGTCTCGTGACACCAGAAACTTGTTATATCCCTCAACCTCATACTTTAACTGTATAATAGAAAGATAATTACATTGAAAAACCATTAGCGGTTAAGAAGCTCTTAAACGATTGGTCTTTTAGACATTTTACTTATATAGGAGAGACACTAATTTGTATACAAACATAAACTGTGCTACCCGACTCACCTTTATATGATGCATGTATAAAGGAATTAACGAAAAAAAAATGGAAACGTATGAGAATGGTTGAATAAAGGGACCAAATGCGCAATCATTTTGTCACGCCTTAAAAAATTCGTGTATGAGAAAAAAAATTGGATCCTTTTTATTTCGAGTTCATGTGAAGATAATACAGTTTTATACACTTTGAAACAAAAACGATAAATGAATAAATAGCCCCTATGTTTCTATTTGACATGCAAATCTCGGCTACGTCCTCTATTTTTAGGTTTTAATTGTTTTATTTCTCCAGCAGCAGTTGGGATAGGGATTGCAAGAGTTAGAGGGCCCTGAGTTTAATCTCCCGAACGATAAATGCCCTGAACGTATGAGGGGGTTCTTTTCGCCATACCGCTTTCACTCAGCATTTACACATCATTTGTTTTAATTTCATTATTATGACATTCACACCCTAAATCATCATCATAGTTAACATTGTCATCCGCATAATTAGCATTATCATCATCACACAATAATATCATCATCATCACACAACACTAACCTTGTCATCATGACATCTTCATGTACACACATACATCGTCATGTCATAAATCATCATCATCATAATTATCCTCATCTTATCTTACACCATCCAGCTTTTCATCAGTATTACTTTTAATTATCCACTTACTTTCTCTTTTTTCCCTTTCTGACATGAATACCTACTTTCGGTCTTTCTCATCATTATAGTTCATCACCATCATCAACATTTCACTCATCATCGTCATCCATACACAATCGTGATCGATTAGTTTTACTCGTTACTTCGCGTTCTGTAGGTGTTTTGTTGCGTTCACGTACGTATACGAACAATGTACACACGGTGTGTTCCCACATGGATGTTCATATGGCTAGTTACTTCAAGAATTCCTCACAGAGATGCCTATTAAAGTGTGTACGCATAAGTGTTACCTGTGTTGATTTGTGGTTTTTTTTTGTGTATTAATTTGTCATATGTTAGATTTCTGAAAACTACTGGTTATACGTTTTGTTACACGATAATGTTTGTTTTATTGAGTCGCATGGGTAACGAACCCCTGTGATGCATGATCGAGTAGTGACTGTGTTTGCTAAAGTCTAATTGCGTTGGCAGCCGCTTGGAATGTATTGGTTTTGGCTTTTTTTGCTGCTTATAAAATATACAACATTTTATATAGCGCCCTATCTAGCTAGAAAAAGCCACTTTAGTGCGCTATACAGTGCATACCTATATTATATTTTTTATTATTATTACATTTTAACATATTTTACCTGTGTGACCTTGAAAGACGATCAGGGTCATTTATTTCAATAAAAATAATAGCCATTAGTCCCCATTTGGTCAAAAAACATAACCTGAGGTTTAATGGTTGTTGCGAAGACTTGATTAAGACTCATATAAATTAGACCCTACTAACTTTGAATGATTGTCAATGTGATTTATTTGATCAACACTAAACAATAATTGGAAAGGAGTATGTAATGTCACTTGACAAATTCAAACATCAATAACCTAACACAATTTTGGTCTAAGTTCAAATTGGCGGTCACGGTCAATTGAAAATTAAATGATTGGGAACAAATTCTAGGTATGGCAACCTTCTTTGATTTCAGATAGTCTTGAGAAACAAGACATGCCTTCGAAATCATTTTTAACACCAGTAAAACTTTTGATTCCAATTGACCCCATGTTTTTAAGGGGTGGAATATATTCAATTTTTAAAGGTTTGTGTGAAAAGAAATCCATGTAGATGTTCCTATATTGCATATTTTAAGCTTACTGTACCATCAAAATTGGGTGTCATATGAGGATAGTTTAGAATGTGATTCAGTAACGTAAGTTCACTTGATTTTACAATACATGTACTGCATTATACAGCAATGAAGAAATGCCACTTAATCTGACCAGCAGTTAATATGCATATGTTACAGAGAAGACTATGCAATGTAAGGACTTTGGCATCAAAATATTTAGTTTGATTGTTAACCGTTAGTTAGCCTTACCTGCCCATATCGCACTAGTCTAGGCACTTCTCATCCCCCCATTTATAGACCCTAACCAAATTGTAGTTTATACTTAAAACATAAAAAGGTAAAGAAATTGTAAAATAAACAACATATCTTCGGGGAGAGGAAACCATAGAACATGCACAACGAGAATAAAGCCAGTTTCTCCGAAAAAGTAAGCATCAATGCAGTATTTTGGCTTAGCGAAACCTTAACCATATGGGGAAGACTAAGAAGCATTAAAAATAAAAGAACACAATGGGCGATATTAATATTGATAATTATCATCCTCCATGATTCAGCATGACTAAGTATGATTTATTACCAAATAAAAGAATTATTGCCTTAGAATTTTCTAGCTTTTAAATCTTGTCTGGAGATTTCGGATATCCGTCCTGAAAACATGCAGGCTTTATCATTATGACCAAGTAGTGTTTTCTCTTTGGGATTTAACTATCTTTAAAAGATTATTACCCCTTTTCAGTATTTTTATCATGTCCCGAAATCTGTTTGTTCAGTTTTTAATCTTCTAACAAGAGGCCCATGGGCCTTAACGGTCACCTGAGATATGGAAAAACTGATATTATCGATATTGCCAAATACAAAAGATATCATTTTGTAACAAAGGCAACTTGAAGTACATATAATGCAAAAGTAGTGTGAACGATCTGTGTAGTATATGTACTATGTACAAATTGTGGTTCTGTCAGTCAGCTGACAGGTCATGTCCCTTTAGCTGAGTGGTAGAGCGTTGGTCTCCGGAACCTGGGGTCGTGGGTTCGATCCAAGCTGGGGCAACTCATTTTTCCAATTCTTTCTTTCCTATTACAGTAGAACGAGCTGTTGGAATTTTTTCTGGTTTTATTTGAGTAAGGTTACTGGCTAAAAAGAAAACAGCTGTCCAATGAAATATCTAATATATTGATTCAACAATGAAGAGATTTTGTGTATTGTAATTTGCCATTTGGAAGCTTTGCATCTTTTTATACTGAACATAAATTACCTACAACTAAATGGTAAAAAGCAACAAATTATGAGTTGATATGATTTTTTTTTTTTTTTTTTTTAGCTTTTTGTGATAAAAAGGTCGCATATTTTGTTAATAATGTTAAAATTAACATGATAACCGACAAACATACAGAGTGTTGTTTAAGAGAACAATCAGGCCTTTGCCAAAGTTATTTATAATACAACACTATGGGTGTGTACGCCATTATTTTTAATCTTATCCAGTTTATTCTTCTTAAAATAAAATTTTGCTTCTGTGCATGTGTCAGACATTGCTTGTTAATTTAAGTCAATAACGCCATATTTAGTCTGGAGAAGAATTCCAAGATGGCCAAAGCCCAAGCTGTCGTAGTATCAAACTGTCATTTCGAAGTTATAATGTCTATCAAGTTTCAATGATTTCCAATTGGAAATGAACCAAATATATCCAAAAGTATAATTTTGCTATATAACTTTAGTAATCTTTACCCCAGGGGATAAAGTGCTTTAAGACCCTACCATCTTTGTAGATTATTTGATTCAAGCATATCTTGGTTTGGATAAGATTTTTTAATTTAAGCCAATTCGACCCCCTTTAGCCCCGCCACTCAGCCATTGGGGGCGGGCCCGGGCCCAAACTGTCAAAGTATCGAACCGTCGTTTCATAGTTATAATGGATGTCAAGTTTGAATAGTTTCCAATTGAAAATAAACCAAACATACCCAAAAATATTATTTTCCTATAAAAAGTATAGTAAACTTCGCCCCTCCCCTTTCTCATTCTTGAGAAGATGACTGTTGAAATTTTTGGCTATAAGACCCCATTTGGGCTCAGCCCCTCAGCCCCTTGGGATGAGACAGGGTTAACAGTATCAAAGTCTCAAAATATAATCTCATGGTTATAATGTAAATCAAGTTTGAATGATTTCCAGTAGAAAATGAACAAAATTTACCCAAAAGTTAGATTTTTCTACATAAACTATAGTAAAGTTCACCCCCTTCCCAGGGGCAAACGGGAAGCTCGAAGGTCATGAAATTGACAATTCGGATAAAGTACCTCAAGACCATTTCACCTATGAAGAGTATTGGTTTCCAGCATATCTGGGTCTGGAGGAGAAGATTTTAAACAGTTAAGCCAATTTGACCCCTTTTAGCCCTGCCCCTTAGAGCCCCTAGGGGTGGGAACCACATCAATCACAATGTTGGTGCATATTTGACCATGGAAGGTTCCTGCTCAATTTTATTGACTTCTTCTCAGGTGACCTAGAAACTATAAACTTGATTGATTTTGACCAAAACATCAATGTAACGCCGATCAATCCGCAGTAAACTACAGTTAACACTTCTCCCCAAAGGCAAATCTGTTATCCTCAATAATGAGGAGTATTTGATTTCAACACCTGAACCCAAAGACAAAATGTTGTTAAAGGTAAGAGAATTTTACACCTACTGCAAGGTATATAAGCCACGCCCTAATTATCCCCCGAAGGAGCACCAGGAAAAAATAGCATCAAACTCTCATCTCTTTGAGTTTAAGTTCCAATCAACTCATCCCCAGGGGGGAAGGAAAAGCTCAAACTCAGCCCATTTGGTATTTAATTTCACAATTTTGACAAAGCACCTTTTAAGATCCTTCCTCTAAGAAGAGTATTTCTTTCGGGTATATCCGAGTCTTATAAGAAGAAGACTGTAGAAATTTCAGCCTCTATGCTTTATTTTATCCGTGATGACTATGATCCTCACCCCCTGGGTAGGCCAGGGTCTGAATATTCAAAATGTCAAACTGTCAGTAATGTTATAATTGCAGTTGAAAATCAACAAAATGAACCCAAAAGTATTGTTTCCCTATATAAACTATAGTAATTAATTTAACCCCCTCCCATGCAGGAACAGGAAGCCACAGGATAACGTATTTTATACTTTTAATAAACCACCTGAACACCCTTTTATCTATGAAGAGTATTATTTCTACCCTATCTGGGAACTGAGAAGATTTTTTTTTTTTTTTAAATTTCAGTCAATTTAACAAACAAACAAAAATTGCCCATCAACCCCTGGGGCTCACCAAGGGCCAATACCTGTATGTGCATACCATCAAAGTTTTATTATTTCTAATGGCAATTAAACAGATGACACTCAATATGTGATTTCCCTCTATAAACTATAGCAAAGTTTACCCACTCCCCAGAAGGAAACATGACATCCCAGGGTCATGAAATTCACTCTTTTGGTAAAGCATCCTAGCACCCTTCCATCTATGAGCGTTCTGTTAACGGTCCACAACTCCTCATCTGTACACGCGAGGACATGGACAAACTAGATTCCCCGGTCTGAAGGTTATACCAGTCCTCCTGATCGTCTACAGAATGTTTAGCAAACGAATATCAAGTTTTATCTATTTCCGAAACATATTTGGACGCGAATTGTATACATTCTGATTTGTCTATAGATGGCTTTTGTATTCCTATACGACTTGATAGAAACAGTTACGGTGGCGAAGTTATGGTATATGTATCTGATGATTTATTTTACAAGCGGCGATATGATTTGGAATTCAAAGGTGGTGAAGTTATCTGGATAGAGCTTATCACGGACAAAAATACTATTTTATTATGTAATAGATACATAATGTGCACGAGTGATATATCCGATACGTCACGAGTGCCAATTATGTATCTGTTTTATCCAATGACCGCCGAGGTTTTTGTCACCCACGTGTCAAGAGGCGGAGCTATACAGCTGATCAGGATCTGTCAAGTAATCACTTTGATATTTTCCCGCCACTTTCTGACCCTTTCAGTCTCAGTTGTTAATGATGGCGGATCAGGCATGGCATGACGTCCCCGGAGTTTATATGACATTTACACAGAGTATCTACAGACTGTTGGAGAGGGTCCATTTTACATGAGACCCCGTGCCGGTGGGAAATTTGGAACACAGCCGATTGGAGTAAATACACTGAATGCAATTGTGAAAAACATGTGTAAGGAAGCAGGATTCGAAGGGAAGTTTTTAAATCACTACGGAAAGAGAACATGCGCCACATCTCTTCACCAAGCCGGTAAGTCTGAAATTAAAGTGTGTCTAAACATAATTGTGAATCACGAAAATATTAGCGTGTGTATATGTTTTTTCATAATCTGTAAAATAGAAAACATGTTCTTTTTCGTATATGAAAATAACTTTCGATGTCCATAAATAACATAAATCCTAAATCATCCATTAACACGATATTTGACGTTAAATTACAGACGCGTTATTTATTTTGTTTATATATTCTCCCATCTATGATTAGGTATTTACTTTTTCCGCAACGCATGTGTATATATATATTTTTTAAATACAATGTAGTGATGAAACAATTATTAATTTTTATGTGATTGTTTTTTAATTTGACTGGAATGTTATACGCATTGACATTAACCTAAACGTTACACGATAAAAATGTCCATTCATTTTCAACTTTCATTAGGTTTTGATGAACAGTTGATTATGGAAAGGACTGGACATCGCAGTACCGCTGTCCGTGCCTACAAGAGACCGTCCGAGGCACAACAGCTGGAAATAAGCCGGGCATTAGAGTGTGGGAAAAGTGCGATCAAGAAGGTCAAGACCGAAACACAGGAAAACAAAAAAAGTGTAACGTAGCGTGAACAATAATAATACCAACACATTAATGGTGCTTGATAGAGAAATACTGTTTTTTACACTTACGGTGTCTAAATCTAATTAAATTTGTTTGCAATGTTTTTCGTGTCTTTGTTGATTTGTCACGCCCACTTTAAAATGGGCACCGCCTCCAGACGATGGCATGGACCAATCAGAAAAGCCATGTGATATTTCAGATATCACATATGTGACATCGGAAATATCACACGGTATGCAATATATCGTCAAGAAAAGATAAGAAAAAACCCGAGGCGTCATTGGTTAAGTACTGTTTACCGCCCCCTGGAATATCCAGTGTTAAATTTTGGGATGTTTTTCAAAATTCTATCGATAATGCTCTTTCGTATAGTAATAATGTAATAATACAGGGAATATTATTGTAGACTTTCTAACTGTATCAAATAGTAGATTACACGAACTCATCATGCTCTTTAATATTGAAAACGTTATTACCGAACCCACTCGAGTTACCGAAAATACCAGTTCATTACTTGATCTTAGGTTAGTAAGTGACAATGTGAAAGTTACCGAGTCCTCCGTGTTACCTGTGTATAACGTAATTAGTGATCACTCCGCCACTGTTGTTGTAATAGAAGTATAACAAAAATCAATCAGCACTTTAAAATGCGAGGTATTGATATATAAAGATACAAAGTTTGGTTTATTTCATAGTCTAATTAGATACTTCTCTTGGAATGAGACATTGGATTCAGCATCTAGTTTTAGATGAAGCCTGTGCAATATTTACGTCGACATTTTAAGTTTAAGTTTAAATTGCTCAATCCAGTATTCCAGTTAAACATTTCACTGTAAGAAAACACCAAAGAAACAAAGTTAATAAGATAAAAAACATGCTTAGGCATCATAATTTTGAAATTATACATGGTTTTATTGACCTAATAGACGCCTCCGACTCGAAAACGTATTGGCGACTCATGCGACGACTGATTGGGAAACAAACTAATATTGATTCGATCCCAGCAGTATACGACACTGACAACAATTTTTAGTGCATGAGTATTTTTGTTCGATATTCATAATATTCTTAAAACATTGAAGTTAAACGAGGCAACTGGAAATGATAATACAAGTCATTATATGTTTAAAAAATACTGCCGAGACATGTTTATGTTTATTTTATTCGCTAGTTCATTAAGAGAATGCAAATTCCCCTCGGCAAGGAAAGTAGCTACAGTTCTACCATTATTTAAGAAAAATGAACGAACTCTTCCATCTAATTACAGACCGATATCACTGTTAAGTTATGTAAGCAAACTGTTTGAGAGAGTCATACACAAATACCTTCATAACTATATGTTAGAGAATAATTCACTTTACAAATATCAATCAGGTTTCGTAAAAGGACATTCAACCGTTTACCCATTATTAGAAATTTATCATAATATTTGTTCTGCTCTGGAAATTAATGATTATGATTTGTTATGAATATGAGTTTCAAAACCAATGAAACCAAAGCAAACTATTAACCAAAGCAAGAATTGTATGGGGACGAATGAAAACAACTAGGACCTGGTGTCAGTGATGGTAAGCGTTTTCTACTTCATTAGCATGTACATCTAGGTAAAATCAACATAAACTGATGACCTAAAACGGGAACTGAGTTAGCGAAAACTAAACAATATTGACCACATTGATAAGAATAATATAACAGTCTTTTCATATCTCACGCTGAAATCGTATACTTCTCGATAATAACATTTTGTTTTGTTATTTAAAGACAGAGCATCGTATATATATATGATAGTGGGAATGAAGAACTTGGCAAGGTCTTTGTTTTATGTTCGGATTAGCTTAGCCTCAAATTAAAACTAAACGAAGTCGGTAAAGCGAGGGGACCCGTTATCCCTAATGAGTATGCTAACAATGTGCTGAAAAAAATGTACCAGCGGAAAACTGAAAGAAATTCCTCATGGCTGAATCTAGCTGTTTGGCGAACACTGTGTTGTATAGCGGATTGGTATACTTTCAATATTTATGCCGACGGATTAGCTGTTTTGCAACTTTCAAATAATGACATTTTTCCCATCTCATGCCCTTCCTCCTACCTTCTATTTTTACATATGCTACAGAACACTAGCTAAGGAATTGAATTATTTCGACCTTTGGTATATATGATAATTTGAAGAAAGTGTTGCTTATGACACATCTGCTAATTCACTCAACGAGCTATTAATGTAAATAGGCGTAATTTGTGATTTTGCGAAGCTGTAAAAAATAAAGGAGTCTGCATAAAACTCACCGCGAGTTTATCGATGAGACTATAGGAATACGACAGTGAGTCTAAACCGTGAAGCTAAGCGAGCACTCGAGCGAACAAAACAGCGTCTTCTAACTTTGAAACACCCGACTCACTGTATACTGTTATACACAATCGTCATATTTAATTTATATTTACGTCACTTTCAAACTTTGGTATTTGGCAATTTCTGAAGGGTTGTCGATACCGTTAAGAATAATTGAACTTCACAATTGAATGTACATATAGAGAAATCAATAAATGAAGAACATAAATGAAAACTATTTTGAACTTCAATACTGTTTAATGAGAATGTGCTGAAGAAAATCTGGAGTAATCAGAATATATTTGTTCATGTTTATTTACATAAGTTTACGTCACTTTCAAACTTTGGTATTTGGCAATTTATGAAGGGTTGTCAATACCGTTAAGAATAATTGAAATTCACAATTAAATGTACATAAAGAGAAATAAATGAATAAAGAATATATATGGAAATTATTTAAAACTTCTAAACTGTTTAATGAGAATGTACTTGAGAGAATCTGGAGCATTTACATTAGTAAGCCGAGTCAACAATGCCTGTTGAACTAGTCTATTTAATGTATTTTTCGGATCTGAATTAATTTTATGCAAGGAATGACAGTACCTTTTATTAAGCGCTGAAGATACTTTCAAAATGACTCAATCCAGGTAAATACAAAAATCGTAGCATAAACTTATAATTTCTGTTAAATAATATTCAAACATACAATTAAAAACCATTGACCAACATCGTCAAACGAAAGTCACACTGATATTTGGTATATTTGCCATACGAATCTGTTTGAAAGATATTTTTATGTCCCTTTTTAAAAGATAACTGATGCGTTTAAGAGTGAATAAAATATAAATGTACTCACCAAATCTGCGATTTAGATAAACTTGTCAGGCAGTTGTGTCAATAGCACCTTCTTCTTAGGACACGTCACTGTGTTAACAATGTTCTAAAGTTATGCAGGTCATCAATCCATATATATACGCTGGATTATTAGCGAAGCAGATCTGTTCCACTTTTAAATTTCTTCTCATATATGACAAGTGGGCGTGACGCTCCATTGTTTATGACTATTCAGTAGGTGTGACATTAAAAGCCTAACTCCTCATTGGATGTCCCAGGAAAAGTATTTATCTTTATTTAAGGAAGTGGACGAAAAGTTTGACAAGCCCATTTCTGATTTTTTTTGTGATGTTTACGTTTTCACAACAAAATTAAATGGTAATATATTAGCCGAGTCAACATATGATAGTGTTACATATATACCATAGAAATGTCATCATGTCACAACACGAATAAACAACTTGCAATCACACTCAATCTGGTCATAATGACAATGGACTAGATGCGCTACAAGGGGATCTCTCCGACAAAAAAAAGATATGAGATAAAATAACAGAAAACATATATTGAATCTATAGTGTTTTAAAAATGGTGAGAGCAGATTAAGTTTGCTCTCATTTGGTTCGCCTAAATCTGATACCAAAATATGGGCTGATTTGGTCTAGGCTCATTAGGCTGGTCAAAGTTTGGTCTGGTCTCATTTGGTCTGGTGTAATTGGTCTGGTCTCAAAGTTTGGTCTGGTCTGATCTGGTCTCGTTGGACTAGTCTCAAAGTTAGGTGTGGTCTTGTCTGGTCTCATTGAACTGGTAGCACGATCAGTTCTCTTAAGTCAGCAACCACAACATGTTTTCAGTATTCTATTTACTAAATACAGCAGTACCATGCAAGCCAATAGCTGAACTAATCTCTTTGCCACAATATGATAGGTCAGGAGCAAAACCGAGATCCTCATGCCGTCAATTCGCTTTCCATTCGATATTCCGTTTATAAAAACTGCTATCGGAATTATAATGAAGGCTTTAAAAACTGCTTATGCAAAAAGGAAGCTGACTTACGGTTTTAATTATTTCAATAACAAAAACAAAAACAAAACACGTTGGATTTACAAAGAAAGATGGTAAAATGTGTCTATCGAAACATATATTTCTCTGTTAAATCACTGTCACGGGAAATAATTCGAAATATACTTTAATGTTTTACTTTAGACGTACTTGAATTACACGTAGAGCAGTCCACGCATCAGAAAGGACATATCTGATTTAATAAGTATGTTTACGCTGAGAGACTTAAATGTGTTGATAGAATCTGTGTTATTCGTGGAAACTTCACATCATCCCAATATAATTGTATGTTTAAAAATATACTTGTAATTGAGTGAGCGTTTCTTAAAAAGTAAGAACTTGCGCATCGCCGACTTTTCATGAAACTAGACTATGAACCCTGTGCATAAATGCACGTTTTGACTTAAGTGAAGTTAGATACATGGCGTCTTTAAACCTTCTGCGGTATGAAACCAATAACATAAGAATCCAGTTCAAAATCCCTCTATTATCAACGACTGCTTAAATATGTGAGATCAATCAACGACGATAACGTTCCAGGGAAATGAGTATTTGACTAAGGCTTCTATTTATTACCTTTAATAATCTAAAAAGCAATTTGTGAAAAAACTGATGAATTCGAAATATGGTGAATGCTTTAGCTTCCTTCCTTCCTTTCAGCCTCATATCATTTCTCTGTTACCAACAAGAAAGGGAAAACTCATGACCAGAAAATAGAAATCGTATCGCCAATCGTACATCTAAACTATGTTGTACAGTAAATATCAAGATAGGTGGTTTATGTAAAGTCACGATTGTAATGCCAAGGTTTTTATGTCTTCAAGATATACAATGTATCTTTTGTACATGGTTAATATATTGAAAAGTGAATTGAAATGTCATGTTAAGGTTTTTGTCACCATTCATTATGCATACTTCAATAAATTCCGATTCATTTGAAAACAAAAAACAAGTCGGCCAAGATAGCAGCACAGTTTCTGTTCCATTGGGATTGCCAAAGGCAGGCTTAGGAAATGACATTGTATCAACCAAACATTTAATCCCCCAGTTTCATTATCAGCATATTTTTACATGCTTTTGCATAATATAATCCAAAAAGTAGTTAACACTAATATTTGTGTTTCCCTGCTTTACTTTAAGATAAATCAGGGGGTTATACAATGACGAATTTCTACTTTAGCTTTAGAAATGCGATTGTAATAAAGTAATGTGTTTGAAAAGTGACTGGAGCCAGATATCGGGACATTAAGATTGACAATGAGTTTGCTATATGTGCTGGAAACAAGCAGAAACGTGATGTGACTTTGATTTGAATCTGCGCGGTTAGGACACTCCTTCATTTATAATACATACGGAAGAGACTTTGACTATGAGACTATTTAATGTTGTAAATTCGATTTCAGTTAAACAATTTGAGTACGAACTTGATGAACATTGGAAAAATCAGCCACAAAAGTATTGTTTCAAAGAAAAAATCAAGCTGTGATCTTAAAAATTATAATTTAGTATACTACGAGCTGACTATCAAAGGATTGTTAATCCTGTACTTATTTCATGTACAGTTGTGGGAACGCACAACGCACCAAAATACCGGGTGCACACCGTGTATACATCGTTCACACACCGTCCTCACATCGTCCACACATTGTGCGCACAACTGTGCGATTTAACAATCGTTCGCCCCGTTGTGCGCTTCTCTCCGCACATCTGAGCGATATGGTACAATTTGTTGATCAATATTACGGAAAGGAAAAAATACTGAATGCTCGAATGCAATAATGTACACTGTATATATCACTGTAATTTCTTATCACTATAATCAGAGACGTATACGTTTCTGCTATATTTAAGAGTATGTACAAGTTTACAATGCGTGTAATACAGTATACAGTGACCGTTAGACAGTCAAGAATGGGTTTGGCTCCTCGGTAACAGAACAGGTAAATAACAATTTGATGAGTGACCGGAGTTTTACCTGGCCTGTACTTGACACATAGAGCTGATATATGATACCGTATGACCGTTATGAAAACTCAACTGGACGTTTAATATTTGTTATTTGCATTCCTTTTGGTCTGTAGCTCCCCTTCACCTGTTTTTCACACCTTGGCGAGTTACGTCAGTGCCCCGGGCGGGGTAAACTACGGTCCAGGTACAAATTGGCAATGTTTACCTGTGTAGCCGAGACTGTGTTGCAAATTTACTCGTGTCGATTAAGGTGGTTTAAAAAGCCCACAAAACACCATTTCTAAATTTAAGAAAGTAAAGACAGAAAGATAAGCCTAAAGATGTAGCTAGAGTATAGAAACATACTAAACAATCTAATTTTAAGTTCAAACACGAAACCGTATATATTGTCAAGCCATTCCTTAATTTACACCAACCACGATTGTTATCGCCCAACGTTCGTCGATCGTCCGCACAAATGTGCGCAATGAATGATCGTCCAATTTTTTATCGTTCGCACTTCGTGCACACATCGTTCACACACCGTGCACTATGGCAAGCCAAGTTGTCATTTATGCATGGAGCAATGTTGATCCAGTACTTAACCAAATTATATAAGATATCTTATTTAATTATATAAGATATCTTATATACTTTATGAGATATCTTATATACTTTATAAGATATCTTATATAATAAATGAGATATCTTATATATTTTATAAGATATCTTATATACCTTTCTTTATAAGATATCTCATAAAAGATATAAGATATCTTATATATTATATAAGATATCTCATAAAAGATATAAGATATCTTATAAAGAAAATTAAATGAGATATCTTATATCTTTTAGAAGATATCTTATATAATATATAAGATATCTTATAAACAAAATTAAATGAGATATCTTATATAATTCGGTTATAAGATATCTTATAAAGAACGAGATTTGAATTTGAGATAATAAACCCTCCTCCACAGCGCTCGGTAAAGCATTAAATCGAAAGCCTTAGTTTCGTACGTATCTCTTAACCGGAAATGAAGTATGTGAAAGTGAAAGTAGGAGTTTAATGCCACCAAATAGGTCTGGTTATAGCGGTATTAACATTATTTTAAAAGGTTAAGCTTTATAAAGTAGATGGGGGGTAAGTGGTGGAGAAATGGATGTTCCTATGTATTTCATAACTGAAGGAAAACGATCCTACTGCATGTATTACTTACAATTTATTCATTAAAATGTTTTATCTTGATTTTCTTCACGGATTTCCTCTAAATGTTTTTAAAGAAATTTGATAAAATTGTAATATTACCCGTACAAATTCACAGACAGGTAATTGACATTAAACATATTAGGAACATTTATTAATTGTTTCGGCTGCTTATCACAGACCGCATTAAAGCCATTTTGGTCTCTGTGGAGTATAACATATAGATAGACATGGGGACATTTTTTTTTATTTACTGTTTCAGACTGGTCATACACCTGTATTTATTATCACAGACAGGCTATGTATCTTTAATTATATTGTTTCAGATAAAATTGTTTTAACTATCACAGACATTAAAGAACATACTTATGTATTTGTAATTCTATGTTCTATCAATATACTGTAATGTAAGGAACATTAATTCATTGTTTCAAACTGGTTATAAACTTGTATTTACTTATACTATTACAGACAAGAAGTAATATTTCATTATTTGATACATATGTATACAGATAAGTGATATTTCATCATCAGGTGCATGTTCTTTAAAGTCTTTGAGATATTGATCACTTATAAGATATATTTTGTAGAGATACAATTGTATTTTGTGACCTAAAAGGCATTTCACACAAGCCAGATACATGGTAACACTTACAGCATGTCTGTAGTAGTAATTACATGTGTAATACCTGTCTGTGATAGTATATACATGTGTAATACCTGTCTGTGATAATATATGCATGTGTAATAACTGTCTATAGTAGTAATTACATGTGTATTACCTGTCTGTGATAGTATATACATGTGTAATACCTGTCTGTGATAGTAAATGCATGTGTATGATCTGTCTGTGGTAGTAAATACATGTGCAATACCTGTCTGTGATAGTATATTCATGTGTAATACATGTATGTAGTAGTACATGTTTAATACCTGTCTGTAGTAGTATTTATGTGTAATACCTATCTGTGATAGTATATGCATGTGTAGTACCTGTCTGTAGTTGTAATTACATGTGTAATACCTATCTGTGATAATATATACATGTGTAATACCTGTCTGTAGT
Organism: Mizuhopecten yessoensis; assembly: GCF_002113885.1. Lineage (NCBI taxonomy): Eukaryota > Metazoa > Mollusca > Bivalvia > Pectinida > Pectinidae > Mizuhopecten > Mizuhopecten yessoensis. The sequence goes on along the minus strand of NW_018406777.1, from coordinate 28,425 downwards.
AGTAACTACATGTGTAATACCTATCTGTGATAATATATACATGTGTAATACCTGTCAGTAGTAGTAACTACATGTGTTATACCTGGATGTAGTAATATATATATATATAATATATTGCTGAGCATCAAAACTTGGATACACTTTTGTTAGAAAGACTTGTCCTAACTCAGTGCCTCTTGTTTATTATAAAACACAACAAAGATATCTTTATAAAGAAATATTGAGAAGGTTATATAATGATTTGTATACAGATTATACAAACTAGTAAACAGGGTAAATAAGAAGTGGTTTACAGAGTATATAAAGAATGGTATATAGAGAGTGGTATACAGGGTACATAAAAAGTCCTTATTTATTTAGTAAGGGTATCCTCTATAATACAGCCTCATTGCATAAGGTACCTGTATTTATCATCTCTATTATATATAGTGTATTGACTCATTTTCCAGAAGATACAATGTACATGATACAAAGTATATACATGGTATATTTCCGGTAAAGAGGAAAATAAGACATTTCATCTTCAAAAACCTGTAATTGTAGCATATCTCAGGTCTGAAAAAAACAGAGGCAAATCAGTCACTGGGCCAGAGCATTTGGGTGCCAATAGAGGAAGTTTGGGTGTAAAGATAATTAAGATCCCCCACCATGTAACCATCTGAATACATCCATGCTTACATGATTGGCGCCAGGGTCCTGCCCTGCCACAAGGGGCTTATAGTCCCCAAATTTTACATGAAATCAGTAAAGATCCCATCCAAATGCTGCTGGGCATGCAGAGGAAAAACACTCATGATACCAAGATAGTCCCTAATGGAGCCCACCCCATCCCTGAGGACTTACTCCTTCAGTCATAACATGGAAATTGTTGAGATCCCCAAGCTGATATTTCCTGTATGGTAAGAGGTAATCAACAACTTTTAATGAAAAATATTATTCCAGGTGAGCTATTAATAATGTGCCTGTGCTTCTTGTTCTTGAGAGGCCACAATAAGGGAACATAAATGGGAAACTCCAGCACAAGCAAACATGTTATATTTCCTGTGCATGCAATCAATATGAACCAATATCAGACAACTATTATAAAGATGAGGTACCTTACCTACAGAGAATATGGACCTTACATATACCTCATGTATATGTGCATGCATACAAGATGTACTTGATGTATAGGTGTAATCTGATGTATAGAAGGTATATATATACCTGATGCATGGAAGGTGTATATATATACCTGACCTATAGGAGGTGTATACCTGATGTATAGAAGGTATATATACCTGATGCATGGAAGGTGTATACCTGACCTATAGGAGGTGTATACATGATGTATAGAAGGTATATATACCTGATGCATGGAAGGTGTATACCTGACCTATAGGAGGTGTATACATGATGTATAGAAGGTATATACCTGATGTTTAGAAGGTGTATATCTGATGTATATGAGGTGTATATCTTAAGGTTTTTTTTTTCAATTGTCGCCCTTTTACTCTTGGGGAGGGGATACATTTACATGATGTGATCATGTGGACGCTAAGGGCCTGAGGGGCGGAGCCAAAAGGGGCCAAAATAGCTCAAACAATAATTGTCTACTTCCAGATCCAGATATGTTAAAAAACCTTCTCATGGATGGAAATATCCTGATGTGCTTAATCAAAATGTGAATTTCACAACCCCTTGGGTACTAATTCCTCCCTGGTGAGGGGCAAAATTCCCTGCTATACATATATATATATGTAATTTTTATTTTTGACATATCACAACAACAAATAACAATTGCATTACAACTCAGGTGACCTGTTAGGCCCATGGGGCTCTTGTTTTAAAGTACTGTATTAGTTGGATGTGTTGATATTGGCTTCCACTAATAATCCCACTACTTACCTATAATTAGATGTGGGTTACAGGGACATGTCACATGCTTATTAAGTGTGCTGCAAAATATATATATATACTGTGATGCCCATTCATTATATATAATATCTTCCATTGTATATATAAACGAGTACCTGGTAGTATTTGACATGTCCCTATAGACTTAAGGTTATGGAATTATGCACTATAGAAATATTCAAATTTCAAATATTTCATATCAATATGGATTGAGTGTCGGTGCTATATATTTAAAAAAAAAACTGTTCAAAACAGTTGATTCTCAAACAGAATTTGTTCTGTATCAAAAAAAAAAATGTTTTTGGGCTGAAATATCTATCCTAGATGTTATTATTAAAAAGAGTTATACAATACTTATCCACAAGTTTTTGAGTCTTGAACCCAAATGTTAAGCACATGTATCAGTAAACTGAATATTTCTCTTGGAATCTGCTTCAAACTTTGGGGGAAAAGTCCTATTTGTACCATATGCTCCCCTGAGTGATAAAATTAATTTGGAAAAGGAACTGAAATACAAGACATTCTTCATTTTTGAAATTATATCTAAGTTCCCTAAGTTTATGATCTAGTGCCAGTCACTTTTCATAAATAAAGATGATGAGATTAATTTAATATAATAAAATAACCTTGCTATAGTGATATGTACACATATATAGTATAAATATATTTTATTATGAATTTTTTCTTGGACTTAAAATTAACCTAGAGAGGTCAAGTTAGATCAAATGTAAAAATAAGCAGTTAATGTCCTGGGTATAATAAATTGTATTTCATTATAAATATTCTTCGTGTATTTTAGATTTGCTTATATCTGGTAGATTGCAAGATTCTATACCACCAGGTCTAAATTAACATATAGGACAGTCTTTGAAAAATGGGACAAAATCTAAACAAGCTACTTGGGGTGGGCGACTCACTGAGGGTAGGTTAACTAATTTGATTGGTTTGGAAGAACACTGAACAGATGTACATGTCCTTTACCTGTTAACTCACAAAATACATGAACACAAACTTTAAACCATGAATTTATAACACAGGAAAATCAGCAGAAATCAATAAATTTTGCTTACAACAAAGAAGACAAGTGATGTGAATGATAAATGTTGAATCAACTAACTCAGCTTAGCTTTCTGACATCAACTATAAGACAAGACCTCATTAATAATATAAACCAAACCCCTCCCCCCTCCCCAAATCAAACCAAACTAGAATTCTTCAACGAGGCTGTGTACGAAAAATAACATAAATCAAGATGAATTTTAAAATCTCACTTTATATTTGAGTATGTGGTGACTGATTATGACAATATTTCTGCGCTCTTACCGAGTTTGGCATCATTACACCTTCACAATATAAATCCTCAGCAAACTACTTTCATTTGTCTCATTCTGGTTGAAAATGACGTACAACAGATTAATAAATGACAGTGATTCTCACTAATAAGAACTATATCTAAACCTTTGGATTTTAGGCCAACGAAACTAAATTGTCATTTGAATAAATAAACATGTAGCAACTTCACAGACATTTTCTAAGTTCTCAATGGCTCTTTAGAACACTCGAGTTTCTTTCGGAAAAGTTTATAACTCTGGATTATTCCAGCCATTTTAGAATATATTAATGTGTGATTCCTAACACTAATATTTTAAAATGTATGCGTAAATATAATAATTAATATTTGAATATATCAACTAAAATTCTATATTGGTGTTAGTTATACTTCCTGTTGAAAAATAAGCTAGTTTTACACAGCTCCCGTTTATCGGACTCGTGATCTAAGTACAACGGGAGCAGTCATTTTCAAACATTTCTTCTTTGTCGGTCTCGCGAGAGTCTCGTTCTTTATAAGATATCTCATAAACTTTTCTTTATAAGATATCTTATATCTTTTATGAGATATCTTATATAATATATAAGATATCTTATAAAGAAAATTAATTGAGATATCTTATAAAAGATATAAGATATCTTATATATTATATAAGATATCTTATAAAAGATATAAGATATCTTATAAAGAAAAGTTTATGAGATATCTTATATCTTTTATAAGATATCTTATATCTTTTACAAGATATCTTATAAAGTATATAAGATATCTTATAAAAGATATAAGATATCTCATAAACTTAAAATAAGATATCTTATATGTTTATAAGATATCTCATATGTTTATAAGATATCTTATATGTTTATAAGATATCTCATATGTTTATAAGATATCTTATATAATATATAAGATATCTTATATAATATATGAGATATCTTATATAATTTGGTTAAGTACTGGATCAACATTGCTCCATGAATAAATGACAACTTGGCTTGCCATAGTGCACACATCGTGAGCACACCGCACATCGTGTAACGTTGTGCGATCCCGCAACTGTATATTGTCAGAATATTGTCTGTGCATCTGTGTATAAAAGCATATGGTAGTGACCAAATCTGGACAGGATACAAATTTGGCGGTTGAGACTACCGTCTTATGTTACAAAACATATTTGCCTTTCACGAACCAGTTTGAGAATAGGAAATGATAAACATATTTGAAAACTCAGTCGTTATTTTTGGAACGCTCCAAAGTTTTTTTTCAATGCACATGCTTCAGTTCGGTGTGTAAAATGCAACCTTGTAGGCAGTAAACAAAAAATGCATAGCAAACATAAAAACAATACGTATTACAGTTGTATCACACGGCTTACACAAAGATACACTGTGCATATTGATACGTATCTGGGTAAATACTGTCCCCAACGGGGTTAATGCCGCCCCTCCACCTACACAAACATGCAAAAATGCGCTGCGTCAAAAATTGAGTTATCTTTATATCAATTATCATTTAAGTAAATGCATCACAACAAAGATTGCCACACTATTCATGTTTGACGAAGTCGATATACCACCCACAAGGAGCCATGCTGTAGATTCCGTGGTCACTTGACCGAACATGATACCTATTTCAGCAAAAGTTCCGCAGTATTTCCCTCCATTCATTATTAACATTATTACATTAACCCTCAAAACGAAAGAAACGTGACTAGTACTGCATTTGACTTGCGTCTAAAAATCACCGAATCTAGTCGGCTGGGATTAATTTGCATCCAATTATTCAAAAAGCTATGGCGGAAAACTGCCCTAAGTCGTTATTTTTGAAAACGGATTTTTTTTTATTTATGAGTAAATACATTTTGGTAGCGAAAATGCATGGAATATATATATAACCAATTGAATATGAGTTTTGGAACTGTTGAGGTTTTCAGTATTGTTAAAATGATACTGCAAATATAGCCATATTCACTAAATCTATGAAAGTGACGCGTTTTCCCAAACTCAAAAAATACTTTCAATACTTTCCTATCCGAGGACCAACTTTTGAAAAGACTTTTTGATTCCGTGATGCTAAATGCAAACACAAATCGTTTGATGGAAAAGTGGTCCTCCTTTGGAAACGTGCTCAAAATAATGAAAAAACAGGGTTGATCAAGTTTCTCAAAACTGCGACAAATATTTCTTGGGTTTAAACAGTTTGTATTACTATATTCGTCTATGTCCAATGTAGCCTAATGTGTAGCACAGTTAGCTTGTGACCAGCAGTAGTGAACGGTAAAGGTTCGAATCTACGGTCAGATACACTTTTTTATTTAGGCATGTGATCATTTTCCTTAATTAAGTGATAATGTTTTTTCAAATCAATGGAACATTTTATTGATATCTTAATAACATACATATTGCTTTATCTTCTATGGAATCATGTCAGGAAGTTTATGTACGCGTATACAGTACAGCTACGCTTTGTAGTTTAGACATCATTTAAAATTATATTTATGAATTGTTTTACCCTTCAATTGACAATAGTTTTTTTTTTTATCTATCACAAAACAAGAACAAATGATGCCGAAATACAAAATATATGGTATTGTTGCGTCAGAATAAAAAAGTCAAAGCAAAAAAATAAATTATTACCGAACACGCGGGAAAATGCATCGTCGAGAACAGTCTCATTTGTTAAATGCAGGAAGACTGCAGCACAAAGTAAGGAGCGCAGTACACGTGTAAGACAAGCTATATGTAATTCTACCTTTCCAAGGTACAGGAAGAACAAATTCAAGATGTGTGGTTTTTAAGAAAACAGGTAACGGCATGACGTAGGCAGTAGTAATGAAAATTGAATTCTTTCAAACTTCTTGGTAATGATTGTACGATCTTGTGTTATATACAGCATTACGCGAAATAAACGTTGTTTTGAGTCTTTATCGTGAAACTCATGTTTTAATAGCCATGGCCTTAAATTCGTCTGTTTACAATAATCTATTCTTAGACACGGAATTATGGGAGAGCTACTTGTATACAAATATCCAATGACGCGTCATAACAGTCCCACATAGCTTTGGGGAAATCGGCATAGCAACCCGCCTTAACTCTTTTTATTATACCTCTACTTTATTTACTCTATATAAAAGTAATTGGTTAAATAGAATATATCCCCACTTTTGCCTGACTGTGTTTTAGTCCTGTGCGTTAGTCTGGGAACTAAAACACACCTACACTCGGGTGTTTCCGCCGAGCCAATCAGGCGAGAGATGGGTGGAGCTTGCTACCGAACTCGGAAGCTTAAAACACTTAATAAATAATTTGCAGATTTCTTTAGCTAAACTTAATTTAAAACCATGCAGGCCGTCATTTGATATTGTGTACTTTTGTGTATCAACGAAAACTTACTTCGGTGAAAACGTTTCCAATTTTAAAAGTCGGTTTAGTATAACAGTCCTTAATGTTTTGATAATCATCAAGTCGTATTCACTGAAACTTCACAACATTTCCATATAATTGTGTACGTGTCAAAACAACTTAATTGAGTAAACAGTGAATTTAAAAAATAAGTGCATTGCCATCTCTTTATGACACATCACTGCATATTAACATAACTGAAGTGAAGTCCAGTTCATGGTTTCTATTTTAGGGGTTTGTTTCTTAAGAGGTATACATTTAAAAAAAAGTTTTCTTATAAAGCCTAGTTTATTTATACCCAATGAAGATGTTATACTTTTTTTATTAGAGAAAAACCCACATATGTGAAATTCAACACATATTTAAACGCTCTGGAAAAAAGAGGTTTGGACGAAAAAATCCTTTCATGACACCTACATCATAGGAAAAACAATATCAGAGAAAATCGGTGAAGATTAAATATGTTGAGATTTTCTCTCTCCATTTTACTATCGTCATATTATAAGTAAAGAATGAGCTGATGTAGACAAGTATAAATACATGTTATTGATTTCTTATTTGGGAGTATATATCTGATCGATATAATCAATAAAGATTGTAATAAAAAAAATAACGCAACATCAATATATCTAAAAATGAAATTGAAGGAAATGAAAAGTTCTTATTTTTTTCCTGTCCCGATATACACTTATTTGAAAACAAAAACAATTTAGCCAATAAGGGCAAGTTTGTGTTCCACTGTATTGCCAAAAGTATGCTGAAAAATCTCCCGACGAAGTCAACAAAGATATGACCAACCTTTGAATCGAATTATTGTAATATATATTTATACATTATCATCTATATACTACTGTATACCACCTACCGGTAGCATGATAAATTCATTAGCATTGGTTGTCATTATGGGAAGAAGTTTAGAACGACTTGGGAACAACTTGAGAAGAATTTGAGAACGGATTATCACATTATCCAGCACTTGGGAACGGGTTCTTTAGCAAATGAAAAAGAACGTCTGTTCGTGCCAGATGACGTCGTAAACAGAAAATAGTGTCCACTCAAAAGTGATACGCGTAAGAAATTGTTTGTCTTAGTATATCAATACAAAGTTACGGACAGATATTGTGAGAATAACAACACCATTTCAGGTGTAAATGTGCATATGAAAAAGCCAATGACGATAGGATTGTTTAAAAAACACTTTTTCTACGTAGTTTTAAGGCTCATTGTTTTCCTCCGCGCAAAACTTCTATTTCTTTCCGTTTGTCACAGGCGATCGTTGGCTATTTAGCCTAGACGTCATTTGGAAAACATAGTTTTTAGTTTGAGTAATTTTGAATGAGAAATATATTAGGTAGTAGTATATAGATGATTAATAGTTCATCATACAGTATTTTCAGTGTTTGCCGTTCGAACATTTTTCTCATCGCTCGCACGTACATAAAATATCGAGTCCACCTGCGATGACCTCTCGATTTTATTCAGGTGCTCGCGTTGAGAATATTGTTTTCACGACAAACCCTGAAAATAAAGTGTGATAATCTAATAATCGCATATCATGCTATTTCGAGATAAACACACAAATTTAGTTTGTCACATGTAATTAAGTTCATCAAATAAACAATTTTTAGATCGATGTTGTATAAACAGTACTTCATTAATATCTGTATAACATATCAACGACATTAATTTTATGTAGTATACTACCTCTCCATGAATCGTTGTATTATTTGCTGTCTCTTAAAGATTGTAAAATGTTCGGTATTTTTATTTAAAACACCAACAACATATGACTAAGAGTAAACAAATAAATACTAGGTCATATTCGTGGAAAATGCACGAAGTGTCCGTGGCATATTTTGTAATTTGAGTCCTTTCGTGTTCACATTTCATGGGTGACTGATATTTCAAGTTTCAAGATATCATTAAAGCAGTCGACTATATCGTTTAAAATTTAGGTTAGGCACATAAACACTGTCGGTATAAAGGTAACCGTATCACTGTAATGTAAACTGTTAAATCTCACGTGCCAAGTTAGCAAGTTAGATTATCATGATATAGACATTGTCACGTCATTTCATCCATTGTAACATGATATTGATTTTATTGACTTCAATCTGTTGTTTGTATCGACTACAAAAACACAGGTTAGTCCACCGTAATATTCTTTTATTTATGGATTATATTATAAAAGCATCTAGTTTATTCTTACATGTCTCCGTTCCCCTCCAACACTGGGAAAGAAAGGAATTTAAAATTGATTTGGTGTGCGATTATACATGATGTGAACTTTAACATGTACATCATGCGTAGAAATATAATCGTTCCTGTAGTTGGTCGTTACCTATACAGATATATGGTAAGTATCTACATATGATTAACCTTTTCACCTCATGTTATTCATTTAATCGTTCTCATGCTTAAATATTGGTTCTTTATTCCAGCCTGAAGTTGTTACAGTGATACAAAAAAAAGAAAATCATATTTTTTGAATGATTTGGAACAGTTCTGGAGAGAATGAAAGCGAATTAACTTAGTCAAATTGTTTAACTTCAGTTATAACCATGTAATTTGAGTAACGAGAGTTTGTTTCAAGAAAGTTGGTTTTATCACAGAATCCATGCTGGAGTACGAACACAGTTTCAGGAATACGGACCGAAACAAGAATACAGTAAAAGAGTGAACAGTTTATATATTTAACAACTAACTTTGTATATCGTGTTCTAATAAACACACTGTTATTATGATTCAGGAATAGTTAAGAATACGCTGTTAAACTCACTAAATGTCTTTCTCTTCCAGGAGTTTTGCGATTCTAAGGTTGGTTAATAATTTGAGTTGAATGTTTATTACCGTCACTCTATTACATTGTAAATGGAAAGGTGATCTATTTGATGGCACATTATGCTCCATTTGCAGCTGTTTAGCCACAATAAAGCAGTCGGAGTGCTTACAGCTTTCAGAATGAAATTAATAGTGATGATTTGGAGAATGTTTTAGAAATGGATATAGCTGGAAATAAAGGTTTGTATCAATGGTGATTCTTTATATGCGATAGTACATGTACCAAAGACTTTGAAAAGGGGCAGCTATACCTGACTATCACATTCTGTTTGTCATTAAAGCTGTTGAATGGGCATGCTTCTTTTCATATCTTTTAGAGCGAATAGATACACCATTTTAAACATTATGAGGACGTGAACAGTATAGTCAATTTAGATCTGTGTCCTCCTCCGAACTGTATCGTACTATGTCCAGTGACTATGTGAGAGATGCCTCTCACGAGTAAAAATGATTAATTATATAAAACGAAGAAAGAGAAATATTTAATTTTCAGATTGTCTTTGATAACAAGACGTAGATAAGTACAGTTGTGGGATCGCACAACGGTACACGATGTGCGGTGTGCGCACGATGTGTGCACGGTGTGTGAATGGTGTGTGCACGATGGGCGAACGATAAAAAGATGGACGATCATTGCTTGCGCACATCTGTGCGCACGATGGACGGACGTTGTGCGATAACAATCGTTGTTGGTGTAAATTGAGGAATGCCTTAACAATTTATACGGTTTCGTGTTTAAACATATCAACTTGATGCTTACGTATGTTTTTATATTCTAGCAACATCTATCAACTTTTTGTCTATACATTCTTATATTTAGAAATTGTGTTTCTGTGTTTTTAAACAAACTTAATCGACACATGTAAATTTACAACACAATCCCGTATACAGATAAACATAACCACTTTTTCATGTACCTGTACCGTAGTTTTCTCCCCGCCAGGGGTACTTACGTAACTCGTCGGGTAAGGCTGGTGAAGGGGAGCTATAGGCAAACGAATGCAAAAAACAAATACTATTCATTACGGTCAAACGGTATCGTATATCAGTTCTGTGTGTCAGGCAATGGTCAGGTAAAACTCCTGACACTCATCAATTTGTTATTTACCTGTTCAGTTACCTTGGAGCCAAACCCATTCTTGATAGCCTAACGGTCGCTGTAATACTGTGTAATACGCATTGTCAAATTATATAATCTTGATTATTTTAAGACATTTCCTCATAATAATATAAAACCAAACTAGATAATGGAATTGAATGGCCACAACCTCATTTAATGTCAAATTGTAAAACCTCAGAACATGGCGGGCAGGTTAACCAAGTAGTCCTCCAGGTAAATCCTTGGCCGGACATTAAATACAAATATTATACCAAGTACACGCAAAAGCAAGATCCCTGCTGAATATCTACCCGCAGGTAACGGACATAAAGCCACTTGCTCTCTAACCTTGCAGAGTTTGCATGTACTTGTACCAAAACCGCTCTCACACCCATGGCAAGACGGTAACCAACATCTCCAACTTGGAGAACCAATCCCACTTTAGCTCCCAGGGATTCACTTGGCAAGCATTAGTGGGTTGGTTACTATTAATTAGACTATGCACATTCCCGCCACAAACTCCTAGGATACCACCATAGCGAGTTTAAATTAGTCTGCTAGGGTAACCCCTAGCAACACTATTGACAAATCAGTCCACAGCCTAATAATATACAACACAAATACAGTTTACATAACAGAAAAATGTATAGTTATATGCCTGCCCGCCATGTCCTGCCACTCGGGACTGTCTATACAGTTCCGCCATCTCCAAACAAAACCCATCTGAGGTTGTACACCATATTAGCTATAAAACATGCTCTAATCAAACATAAATGCGTCAGTTTCTACAAATTTCTCAATAGCTCCTTGTAATGTGTTGATAAATATGGCATTGCCTACATCTGTTAAGTGAACATTATCATCACGGAATAATCCCGGACATGTGTGTACTATATCGGTATGCTTAACTACCCTGCCTCCTGTGTCTAACGCAGCTTTACGGCCTTCACGAGTTACACGTTTCCGTTACTTTTCAATGACTTGTATGTTTTCAAAGCCTCGATATTTCAACCTTGTCAAAATATCTGACCAAATTATCGAACATCCGGGCAAAAGAGTATGAAGTTCGTCTATATCCTTTGCTATTTTAGCACATAACTCCACTGTTGGGACATTAATTAAATCATTACCTCCTGCGTGCAGTAATAGGAAATCTGGAGGCGGTTTTTTGCCGAGAAGTTCTTTGATAACGTCCATCATTTCAAACCATGACATCCACCGCTTTCCGGACCATCGGATACATATGCCCTTGTTCTGCAGCTTCAAATGATGGTCCAGTAATTAAACAGCCATCCGTTGTGCCCAGAATACTATTGAGGACCCAACTATCCAAACATCTGAAAAAAAACTTTGGCTAAAATTAGCCAAGTGGGAAGGGAGACAACTCGAATACATTACACGGTAACCCGAATGTAATTTTGAACAGCCCCCGATTTCCATCTCCCCAACTTTTTAATGGTCTCTGTCGACACACCTTTCACTGACAAGGTTGTTGCAGCACCTATCCGAAATGAATGTGATTTATAATTTGAATGCGGTAAACCTAGAGAGACGACACGTTTACGAAGAACTGCGCCAAACTGCTACCTGGTCAGCGGTAATCCATTCTGGTGTATGAACAGATATCCAGAACGACCAGAACGTACCTTCAGAAAAGCAAGGATATTATTTACCGGACATACCCGATTGTTTTTGAACTGAGGGATTGCTATGGTAACCGATTTACCCTTTTGATCTGTTTTGGATTGTCTAAGTACAACACTAAATTCTTTTAAGTCACTTTTCAAAATCAAATCTGATATCAACAAAGGCCTGTGTGCCAACGGAGCAGAGGTATAAACTAACTCTCCCACTCGAAATAATCCAAAAAATGCCAAACAATATACAGCTCAAAACATCAATTGTTTATACATGTTAAAACAAATGCTGGGAGTTTGTTGGTGAATTTTGACCAGCACCTCATATGTTATTGGGGCTCTGCTGTCTGTAGCATATTTCAATCTTTTGAGACCTTCAAGACTTTTCTTTACAATAAAGCATGATGTTGGGTCTTGCCAATTTTTGAATTTATGCAAGTAACTTATTGCTGATAAGTAAGAGGAAACTGTAGATGGAGCAGAGCCTAGATTTGAATGGTGACATATGAACAGCAAAATATGTTCAATCGGAGCAGGCCACACATAGACCAGATTGAGCATGTTTCGTACATTATCAAAGTTTTTTAACGCACTCGAGTAAAGAGATTTTGTATTCTCCGACAAACTGGCAGCTAAAAGTCGTCCAAGCTGAGGCTGAAGATTGACCACAGCCACGTTGGCATTTGTTCCGGCTCTGCTTCTGCCCGAGGGGCCAAGTCCCGGAATTTGTTTAACTGCAAACGAGATAGACTATCAGTCAAATTGTTTTTACAACCTGGAAAGTGTTCCGCCTTGAATAAGATGTTCAAAGACAGGCAGCGAAGTACAAATGCTCTAAGCAAAGTCAGAACAGCAACGGATTTAGTTGTCATAGAGTTAATAATTGCTACCACTGATTGATTATCACATCTAAAGAGCACTTTCTTGTTTCTCAGCCTTTCACCCCATATATATACGGAAACCAAAAAAAAATTTAACCAAAGTTTCATGTCCTCACGCATGGGGGATGTGATCCTGATATGATGATAAGCCTTGGTCGTACCTATTGTGGCATTTATTAGGCGCCTACAAAAGGTACTCCCAACCGGAATAGCTCTACAAGCAAAATTCAAACCTCCTAATAGGGATTGTTATTGTTTCAAAGTTGTTCTGGCCTGCGTCAACATGACCCTTAACTTTTGAACAAGTTCTTGTACTTTAATCATAGGAACCCTGATACACATATTCACTGTATCTATTTCAAGACCAAGAAAACACAAGAGGGTACAAGGCCTTCCGTCTTCTCAGGTGCAATCGGTACGCCTATCTCATTGCATACGCTCTCAAATTCTTTAAGAGCTAAATAACACTGGTCAGATTTTCTTACACCTCCGAACAGAAAATCATCCAGGTAGTGAAGTACATCACCACCTCCCAAACGCCTACGGACTATGTACTCTATAAACGTAGAGAACTTTTCAAAAATTGAACAAGAAATTGAACAACCCATAGGTAGGCATTTATCAAAGAAATACATGTCATCAATCTTACAACCCAACAAATCAAAATCCCCGGGCCATATTGGAACTAATCGAAATGCAGATTTAACATCCGCCTTAGCGAGTAATGCCCCTTTCCCAAGCCTTTGTACCATTTGTACTGCCCTGTCGAAGTTTGTATAACAAACCGAACACACTTTGGGATCAATATAATCATTTACTGAACAATTTTCTGGGTAAGATAAATGATGAATCAATCGAAAATCGCCTGTGTCTTTCTTAGGCACTAGGCCCAATGGCGATACCCTCAAAGGTGAAAATGACATTTTGTCAAATGGGCCTTCTACTCTTACTAAATTTAATTCCTTTCTTATCTTTTCTCTCGCCACCAACAGATTGTCACGGACCGACTTTATTTTTTTTGCTTCGTATGCTTTTCGTGGACCCGTATATTGTAAAGGAAACCCAAACTTAAACCCGTTCAGTAACTCGGTTGCTAAATCTGCATTAGGATATCCTTCCAGTAACGAGGCTAAAACCTCCGTTTTTACTGGAGTTGGCCCCGGAGTATACCTTTCCCTGTTTAATTCCTTTGGGGCCCATTTGGTTTTTGCCACGAAAGGAATCACAGCTGCCCTGTGGGTGCCCCCCATGGCAATATTTACAAATATGTTTAAACTTGCATGGATTGAACTTGCATTTATTATCATTGTATGCAATTGCTAACCTAGGTCNGATGAACTTGCGGTAATGCTGGCCCCGCTCATAACACGCGGTACAGCTATCAGTCTCAGCCAAAGATCCGAGTTTAATTTTGTCCATGACTGCAAAGAAATTGCCTGACGTAATCGAAATTGCTCATCAGAGACACGCCATCATTTCACATGCCTTATCGGGAAATTTACGCAAGTAAATATGCATAAATATTAGAAAAGCATCGGTCCACTTTTCAATTGTAGAAAATCTATCTTTTAAAACCTTCGGCTTAGACTCAATAGTGCCGTTGGCATTCAGAAATAGACTATTTCTAGCATAAAAATCCTGTAGCTCTGTACTCCCTCACTCCCGCCGCTGCTCCCCCACCAAATGATGTAGAGACCATGCCTAAAGGGAATGGGGATGTAGTTGACCCCCCACTTAACAATGTAGGGGCAGGTTGAACGGGGGATTGCGCCGGAAAACTATTATTGAGAACGGAACCCCAAACATCAGAAACAGTATTTAGTTGTATACCTGTCGGAGCATTCGGAGCATCCTGCTGACCATTGCCCTGGACAGCAGGCAATGGAACTGCGTGGTATTCATTGACCACGTGCACCATGGCCTCATGCTCCGGCTCCGGCTCTGGTTCCGATCTGGTAGGCTCCTCTGCAAATTTTGCCGGACGCCGTCTCTTCCTTTGCTCCAGCGCCCTAGCCGGAGTACCTTCTGTTGCCTTTCGCTTTCCGCCGATCTTTTTGTACACTGGCATTATTATTGTTTTAATTTTGAATACGACTTGACTTGTTGTGCGTGTTACGTGCTCGATGGTGGGATGAAAAAGGACAAGGATGCGCTGTATCCCACTGCGCATTTTCAGACTGACCCCTCAGCGCCCCCCTATCTTACAATTACTTTACCAACAGGGGGTGCTAACTGCTGTCAGCTACTTAGCC
Source organism: Mizuhopecten yessoensis (assembly GCF_002113885.1). Lineage (NCBI taxonomy): Eukaryota > Metazoa > Mollusca > Bivalvia > Pectinida > Pectinidae > Mizuhopecten > Mizuhopecten yessoensis. The sequence continues at coordinate 13,088 of NW_018406777.1, read as the reverse complement.
ATCATTCGAAAATCAAAATAAATCGCGTTTAATTTGAAACGATTAAACGGCATTATTGTGATGAGAATTTACAGATATATGCACAGTGTACATTATCGCATACAAGCCTTCCGTATTTTTGTCATTCCGTGATTTTGATCTACAAATGATACCAAATCGCACAGTTGTGCGGAGAGAAGCGCAAAATAGAGCGAACGATTGCTAAATCGCACAGCTGTGCTCAATATGTATGGAACAAGTGCGGACGGTGTGTGAACGATGTATGCAATGTGTGCGCACGCTATTTTTGGTGAGTTGTGCGGTCCCACAACTGTACAAAGCGGTGGTATACTGAATGATACTACATTTTTGTGTGTTATCATACATTTCCTTCTGTTTTTTGTTTTACTTGTATATACGGGACCCATTGGTTGTTTTCCGTACAAATTGTACCAATGCATTTGTGTTTGAAGTGCGCTCGGTTCTTGTAGAACAGAGAAACACAGCTATAGTATTAAGGTGCATTCAAAGCAAAGTTAATTGTATCGTAAATAACCTGCTCTAATATTATATTGAAGGTTAGTGAATACATTTTTTATAATAATTTAAAATTTATTTTTCTATAAATATTTAGCGCATCACCATCTTTATATGACACATCACTGTATATACATGTATTAACCTAAGTGAAGTGAAGTCAGGTTTCTGGTTTCTATTTCAAGGTTTTGTTTCTTAAAAAATATACATTGAAAACATTTTTCGTATTAAGCCAAGTTTATATATAAAAAAAACTACAGACGTTCTTATTTTCTAAAGATTTAAACGCTCTGGGAAAATTAGTTTTTGACGAAAAAATCCCTTTATGATCCCTACATCATAGGAATAACAATATCTGAGAAAATCGGTGAAGATTAAATATAGTGAGCTTTTCTCTCTCCATTTCACTATCGTCATGTTATAAGTAAAGAGTGAGCAGCTGTAGACAAGTATAAACACATGTTATTGATTTCTTGTTTGGGAGTACAGATCTGATCGAAATAGTCAATACAGATTGACTATAAAGATTACACAAGGTCAATATATGTATAAGTGAAATTGAAAGAAATGAACGGATTTTATGTTCTTCCTGTCCTGATAAACTGATCAATAACCTCATCGTCATTTGAAAACAAAAACAGTTCAGACACAAGGGCAAGTTTGTGTTCTATTGGATTACCAAAAGTAAGCTGGAAAATCTTCCGACAAATTAAACAAAGATATTATCTACCAGGTATCGAATTATTGTCTCCATTTCACCCTCATCATATTTGATCGTCGGTTTTTTAGTAGTCTAACAAAGCTATTTTGTAATTGTATAGTTGTTATTTTTACATATGCAGGAGATAGGGTATTTTGTTGTGCTTGCCTCCTTGTGATAGCGCGAATCTGATACCCACTTTATAGTGCTATCTCACTGAAATACCATGCTGAAGGCACCCATCACAGCATTCCGCCCGGTCACATTATACTGACAACGGGTGAACCAGTTGTTGCCATTCCCCTAAATGCTGACCGTTAAGCAGGGAATAACAACTACCATTTTTAAGGACTTTGGTATGTCCCGGATGAGTACAGAGCCCATTGCCTTCCTCATCTGGGTAAACGCTCGACATTAATGCCAAAAGTGAGGTGTTGCCAAGCAAGGCGCTAGGAAATTAAAGGTAGTTAGAAGTAGAAAGAAAGATAAACATCCCAAATATTGCAATGGGTGCAGCAGATTTAGTGTGGTCGCGTTTGTGTATAGAGGACACCAAAGCAATTATCCAGGGGGCTACAGTATTAGTCGCCTACTACGATAGGGGTGGAGCCCTAGGCCTCCAGGATGGCCAGACCAAAGGTTGATACCAATATCATGATTGTGTTTGTCTCTTTTTACTCAGTTATTGTATAAATGGTTATAGAATGGGCATGTATCATACTTGTATCAAGTTGAAATCCAAAAGTCTTAGACAGAAAGGGTGTGGCCAGATCTTAGGGTCGATTCTGATACTGTGATTTTGTGTATCTCTTCATGCATTGCAACCTTATATAAAGTTATGAGATGGGGACCTCAACAGTTTGAAAGTTTCGACCTAGGGACTAAGTCTTCATGGATAGTGCCAGACCCTGGCAATTCCATATGTAACATAAATGTGTCCTAATAGACAAACCTAACCCCATGTGCTCCTGTTGGTCCATGGATATTTATGTGTAAATACAAACATTTTTGTATACAGTAAACATATTTTACTGTGTATAAAATAACTAATCGAAAAAATATGACTACATGTAACACTTACGAACGATACCTGCATATGTTTTATTTTTTGTTAGGAATATGTTAGGTTCTGTCGTTTTAGAAAAAACTCATGTTTAATGAAACACTTGTCAGCGTCTTCAAGTCCTAAGTTCGGCTAAATGATTGGCAGAAAGTATAAGAGAAACAAGTAAAATACCAGATGTTTACTATATGATCTATTTTAGTTCATATCAAAATATACTTTATTAGTTAGTTCGTAGCCTAATTCATGTCTTGATTCAACATAGTTGTTGACAAAGATAGTATCAGTTCATAACCTAAGTGCTTTGCAAATAAGAATTCAAAATTGAATAGATATAAACGATGTATATGCATGGAAAATTGGGTTATTAATGTATGAAAATATAGTATCTGTCATCGGACAATAATACCTGATAACGAAACTCCTTTACTATTTATATAAAGAAAGTTAAACAGATTGCATGTCAACATCTAAATGCATCAAGTATCACGTTTAGCAAGCAACAGAAAATATCAAAAATATTGGCGGAATACATTTTGTAGCTTACCTTAGCTTTCTTGTACAACTGATAATCAATTTCCTTCCTTTCTGAAAATGTTTAGGAGGACGCCATTGTAGAGTCACTGTTTGGGGCTTAATGTGATTCACAGCTGACAAGTCGATGTATCCTGTCGGATCATATACTCTATATGTGCAATGACCTAGTGGTACGATGTGGTCTAACATTATATACAATTAGGCGTGTTTCCATCATAGGATATATGTGTATGTACAGGTATAATGGGCTACGATTTCACTGAAGTGTTTACTTAGTTATGACACATACAAATGTAAAATAACTTACGGGGACGATGACGCTTTTAATCCTATAACATATGGCGTGATGATCTGTGTATTATTTTTGTGTATATACAATGAAGTACGGGTACAACTATTATCTTTAGTTGTATATTATATACATGCATGTACAATGACTTATAGTAACAAATCTGTTATGCAGTTGTATATTATATATGTGTATGTATAATGACGTACGGGTACTTATCTTATAAACAGTTGTATATTTCATCTTTGTATGTACAACACCTTTCGGGTACAACTATTTTAGTTAGTTATATATTACATCTGTTTATGTACAATGACGTATGGGTACCAATCTTATATACAGTTGTTTAATGCATCTGTATGTGTATACTGACGTAAGGTACAAATATTATATACAGTTGTATAGTATATATATGAATGTATAATGACGTGCATGTACACATCTTTTATAGAGTTGTATATTACATCTGTTTATGTACAATGACGTATTGGTACCAACCTTATATACAGTTGTTGAATGCATCTGAGTGTGTATACTGACGTATGGGTACAGTTTTCATTTCATCATATTTTATTGAGTAAACATTAGGATTGAACAGCAGACTAGGCCTATATAAGTTTACTCCTAATGTTGACATGACAAAGACAGCGAGGAAACGATTAATAAGAAAATGTTCATGCAAGACATATATCATTAGTATACATCATCAGACCATATAACAAATGTTATAGGGGAGATAAATCCATGTATGTTTCATTTATATATAAATATGTAATTGATACTTTCAGCTATAGAATGGTATTATTAAAAGTCAATTAAAATGAGTAAGTGATAGACAAGCAATGCCCTAATGCTATATCAAACAGAGGATTTGCTACAATCTTCATAATATGCAAGTCATTAATGCCCCATGTTCATTCCCCGTTGTTGTTACACGAAGAAGTTAAAAGCATAAATTCATGTTGCATCAGTACCGTATATATCCATTGGTTGGCGTGATAACAAAGTAAGGGATACAACAACAACAACAACAACACAATAGACAATAAAATGAGGAAATACAGCTAGAAGATTTTAAAATACTTGTAGTATATGTGTAAGATGTATTGCCATTGTTTTTAGTGTAAATCTTTCATCCCATCGAGTTTCAGACAAAAAGTCACTCACGACCTTAACCGTTCACATATCATCCATCGAAAAGAATCCAGATTCAACCACAGAGCACTTAAGCAATCAAACTTAGCATATTTTTGTTTTACTTTATTGCACCCATCAGTAGGAACAACACCTAAAGCTTAATGTATATTGTATAAACATCAATGTATATCTAACAATCAATTGAATCACATAATGGTTTAAGGACAATATCTCTTTTATCAATTATATCTATATATAACAAAATTTTAAGATTATTTGAATTAATTAAACGAGATGTTTATATATTTAAGAACACTATCAAGTATATATTTTTTTTCATTATTGTTGAACATAGTGCTTCCATTAAGAAGTATTTTAGTATCAAGATTAACCGGACAAACATCAACAATCTCATTTATTAAAGTCAGTTTTCACATTTATACATTAAACATTGTAAAAGATAATGAATAGCAGTTGCATAATAATCATCACACATACAAGTTGGAGACTCTTTCAATTGATCTTTCAACATATCATAGTTCAGCTTACTCGCCTCATTTATCAGTTGACATAAGATTATATTACACTTTCTGCTTTCACAAATTTTAAATACATTCGGGATATCATTATTGAAACATATTTTATCATATACCTTGGCCTTAAATTTATTTAAGTAGGGGAATGTACTATATCATTTTTAAGCCCATTGAATTTGTTGCACATTACTGGGAAGAAACTTTTAACATATGATTATGTACGACATAGTGGCGGGTTAAACATTTCTACATTTCTTAGAGTAAACCTTTCATTTTCTGGGTTATGAATACGAGGATCAATTATGTCACGGAGGTATGTGGGCGATAAATCATAAATCATCTTATACATCTGAATAAGCTTATGGTTCATCCTCTGATTAGACAGAGATTCCCAACCTAGTTCTTTATATAGAGTTTGTGTGATGTACCTTTCCTTAGACCTGGCAACTTCTAGTTGTACAGATTATATTACATTTTTAAGAGCAGTTATCCCAGACAATACCTGAATGTATATATCTTGCAAAGTGATTTCTTACCAGTCTTATATTTCAGGTATCTAAACATATTTTATTCTTTTACTAGCCTTTTTTCATATATTAATTGTCCACGGGTAGACCAAGTGCCAACTTCTGAAAGAGTTACTCCAAGATGTTTGTGATCATGGGCATTATCTATATAAGTATTAGTGAACTTAATTAGAGGATAGATTGGACCCTTTTTTTTAGAAACAAATGGTGATTTGGTTTTAGTGGGGTCAGATCTAATATCCTATGCACTAGCCCAGTAGTTAATTATATCTTGGTCCTGGTTAATATAATATGCTGCTAGTTTTGGGTTTTCGTCTACAATGACATACAATCATGTATCGTCTGCAAAAAGGTTAATGTTACCATGTACTATATCAGTGATGTCATCAATGCATAAAAAAAAGGACCGATAACTGATCCCTGAGGAACACCGGCATTTACTACCCTAAAAGAAGACGAATGACCTACAGTTAGTACTCTCTGTTTTCTATCTTCAAGATAACTCTCAAATTAGTTTAAAATATTGCCTGATATACCATATGCTTTAAGTTATGAAGTAACCCTTTGTGCTAAACTCTATCAAACGGCTTGCTGATGTCGCAAAATACAAACTTTAACTCTTTCCTTTTATATAGGCTACAAATTATGGTGTGGTATATAAAGAGAAGTTGGTTTACTGTTAAATCACCTGGTTTAAAGCCTGATTGGTCCTTGGAAAGTATTTTGTTAGTTGTTAAATAGTTCTATACATTTTTTTTNCAAAGTGATTTCTTACCAGTCTTATATTTCAGGTATCTAAACATATTTTATTCTTTTACTAGCCTTTTTTCATATATTAATTGTCCACGGGTAGACCAAGTGCCAACTTCTGAAAGAGTTACTCCAAGATGTTTGTGATCATGGGCATTATCTATATAAGTATTAGTGAACTTAATTAGAGGATAGATTGGACCCTTTTTTTTAGAAACAAATGGTGATTTGGTTTTAGTGGGGTCAGATCTAATATCCTATGCACTAGCCCAGTAGTTAATTATATCTTGGTCCTGGTTAATATAATATGCTGCTAGTTTTGGGTTTTCGTCTACAATGACATACAATCATGTATCGTCTGCAAAAAGGTTAATGTTACCATGTACTATATCAGTGATGTCATCAATGCATAAAAAAAAGGACCGATAACTGATCCCTGAGGAACACCGGCATTTACTACCCTAAAAGAAGACGAATGACCTACAGTTAGTACTCTCTGTTTTCTATCTTCAAGATAACTCTCAAATTAGTTTAAAATATTGCCTGATATACCATATGCTTTAAGTTATGAAGTAACCCTTTGTGCTAAACTCTATCAAACGGCTTGCTGATGTCGCAAAATACAAACTTTAACTCTTTCCTTTTATATAGGCTACAAATTATGGTGTGGTATATAAAGAGAAGTTGGTTTACTGTTAAATCACCTGGTTTAAAGCCTGATTGGTCCTTGGAAAGTATATTGTTAGTTGTTAAATAGTTCTATACATTTTTTTTTTTTTCTAAGATTTTACTAGAACACGATGTTACAAATATTGGTCGATAATTGGAGTACTTATTTTTCTAATTTTGATAGAGTGGATATATCCAGTACTGGAGTTCAACAAGGGTATCTGATGTGTAGCTATATGAGTAAAATATTCATTAAGGGCTTCAGCTTGATCAGCTGGATGTTGCATCAGTGTATTATTAACATTCAATTGTGGTTTTGGTTCAGTTTTATTGTTGAAATTAGTTATGGATTTGGCATTTTCCCACCATTTATTAGGGGGCAATGTTTTATCACTTAGAGACTTTTGAAGTTTATGAAGATAACTATGTTTTGCATTGGTTACCAGATGATTAACATAATTGCGTATTTGTTTATATTTATTTCAATGCTCTTTTTTTTCAGTATGTCTGGCTTTCTTGTGTATCCTATTTCTTTGCCTCATCTTAAGCCTTATATTGTTATTCATCCATGGTTTGTCATCAGGTCGGATTGTAATAGTTTTACTAGGAATATATTTTGCCATCAGGTCAGATAAAGATTTAGTTAAAAACATACTCAATTCGTAGGTATCCATAGCAGCAGAAATTAATCTCAAGTCAATAACATTTAGTTCGTCATTCATAATATTATAGTCAGTATTGTCATACATCAATACAGTCCTTTTTATATGCTTAATGTTTGAGGAAGGCATAACAAACTTCCATATATGAACGGGAATGGTCACAACAGAAAGCAGGGTCAACATGTGTATTTTTCACAATGGAAGGATTGTTTGTAAAACAACGTTTATAGAGGTTGTACTGTCAGGTGTCATTCTAGTTGGTTTATTAATAATACTTTTCATGTTGAATTCAGTTAAGAATCTAGATAAGTAAGAAGTGGGTGCTGTTTTAGCATATCAACATTTAAATCAACAGCTATTAGTAAATCCATGGAAGTTTCATTAGTTTTATCAAGGATGTGTTCAAATGTACTCCAGTATTCAATATTAGAATCAGGTCTATAGATACATCTAAGCAGACAGATATGGTTCCTAATTCAAATTTCTATTCAAATCATTTTTATATGTTCACTTTCAAGATCATGTCTACGTTTGGTAAGAATATTAGTTTTATAGTAGATAATAACACCACCACCATGTCCTGTTGTCCTCACTTTCTTGTGGATTTCATCTGAGAAGGACTCTACTTTAATATCAAAATTTGAGATTAAAGGGCTAAGGTGTGATTCAGTTATACATACTATGTCTCTATCATGTAGTTGTGCTTCAATAGCATCTATTTTATTTATTATGGATCAAACATTAAGATGAACTATTTCTACATTATGGAGTGGACCTGGATTCAATTCAACAACCATACATTTAATCAGCAGGGTTTGCAGAAGTATTTGTAAATATCAATATTGCTTAATATTTTGGAATAAATATATATATGAATTGAATAGAAATACTGCATGGCCAATTCATAAGTCCTCGTAAGATGTATGACATGTCATAACATATGAAAACAGGAATTTTAACCATTATCTTAAACAGTCAGTTTAGTGAGATATACACGCTTAACAAGGGTCCGGGCAATACAACTAACAGCATAGCATGAACATGGGCAGGGACTTGCAAGATAAGATAGTTTCTTAAACATATAATAGCATCAATATTAAAAGCAAACACAATAAACCATCTAAAATACAAACATATAAGAGGCATAATTCACACTAACATGCACCGTGGAATCAACCGCTTTAAGAACTTAATCATATTTACAAAACGCTTGTACAAATTTGTATGTGTGCAATGCAACACAACCACTTGGGTGAAAACGATTTAAAATACGCTTACTATTTGATAGCTAGCGATATGTTGCTAGATGGACATCCTCAGGCTTAAATATGCCACAGTTCATCAGGGTAAAGGCGAAACTGGTACAGCACATTAATTACAAGGAATTGGGAATGTGGTGCCAGACATGTGTTGACGTGTAGTGCACATGAATTATACATTTTGATCATCAATTCCTAATCATTCAGGTTCGTGGAATAGTAGATAACATTTTATATTATATGATTATTTGTATAAGGTCTGAGTAAGTTGATAAGATGATTCAGTATTAAACTATGGTATTAAGATAGTAGCCCTGTGTTATTATTGTCACTTTATCGTATTAAGTGAACTGTATATGCTAGGCACTCTGCACTTCGTATACTGGCCAAAACTTTTTACTAAGCAAGCAAACACATATTGATATATCATAAAAAAAGTTCAATTAATATTTTCACATGTAATATTAGATCAAATGAAATGAGATATGTTATGTGCATCATTACAGCAGATCAGTTGTTGTACATTTATCACAAAATATTACAGGTAGATCTTTTGGTAGGGTAAGTATCACAACCAGGAATATAACCAGTAAATTGAATACAGAATACACCAGTTGTAATGCAGAAAAGATGAGACCTGAATCAGAGACGTAAACTTGATATATCTTAAGATAATGTATACACACCTGACTGTATAGACTATGTAGACATATAACTTTGGCGTCTATTAAGTGAGGTAGCATAAAGATGCAGACCAGTCATCATATTGATAGTAGTCGGTACAATAGTACAATGTATGCAGTTGTATAAGTATCGTTGAACCACACATATCTGTGTGGGCATAAAACCTCATGCATTTTATTTACAGATATATAGCTATCTTTATACAGAGTGGGATGTCAAAAAGCTACTTTGGCATCAGTTCTGCGATATCACAAGGAGACAAAATCGACCATATGGCAGCCTCCCAAAACACACACGCATACACTACACGCATGCATCTTGCACACAGGGAAGTGACCCCGACTGACACAGTTCAAGTGGTCACGACAGCTCACAAAATGGCTACATCCAAACACAATCGAAACGTCCACGCTCTCTGCAAAAACATTACCTTTCTCGCTCTATCCAGACGGTTCTTACAATGAACTAACGCTCAATCAAGATAATAAAGATATTTACATTTGAATAATAAAAATATTGAACATTGGAAACCACTTGAACATTGTGTTGAAAATCATGTGCTGTATGTTATTATACATGTACATGTGTCATAACCAAGAGATCACTTGTTACTTTAAGGATTCCATGAACAGTACACGTTACCTTAAGAAATCTGTGCTTTATAACAAATCTTATACTAAAATTACTTACAAGTTCCCTAAATAAATCTGTGCGTTATAACAAATATAATACTACATCTACGCATAGGTTCACTAAATAAATATATGCTTTATATCAAATCTAATATAAAACTTCTAACACGTTCCCTTAATAAATCTGTGCTGTATATCAAATCTATTTTCAAATTCCCTAAATAAATTTGTGTATTTTACAAATCTTCAATCCTATATATATATATATATATGAAGATCATACACACTCAAGGAGGATGAAGATGCAAAAAGGAAAGTGATAAACATGTTTTGTTTTCATTTATTTGTATTGCTTTGATAATTCAATTGCTCCAATGCATGTGTATACATAGTTATTTTGAACTTGGACGTTATCAAGTAATATAAGTGACTTAAGCTTGTTTGAGTGTA
>NW_018406777.1:1003-1292 GCF_002113885.1 Mizuhopecten yessoensis | reverse complement strand
CTATATGATCTATTTTAGTTCATATCAAAATATACTTTATTAGTTCGTAGCCTAATTCATGTCTTGGTTCAACATAGTTGTTGACAAAAATAGTATCAGTTCATAACCTAAGTGCTTTGCAAATAAGAATTCAAAATTGAATAGATATAAACGATGTATATGCATGGAAAATTGGGTTATTCATATATGAAAATATAGTATCTGTCATCGGACAATAATACCTGATAACGAAACTCCTTTACTATTTATATAAAGAAAGTTAAACAGATAGCATGTCAACATCTAAATA
>NW_018406777.1:0-367 GCF_002113885.1 Mizuhopecten yessoensis | reverse complement strand
TATCTTTAGTTGTATATTATATACATGCATGTACAATGACTTATAATAACAAATCTGTCATGCAGTTGTATATTATATATGTGTATGTATAATGACGTACGGGTACTTATCTTATAAACAGTTGTATATTTCATCTTTGTATTTACAACACCTTTCGGGTACAACTATTTTAGTTAGTTATATATTACATCTGTTTATGTACAATGACGTATTGGTACCAACCTTATAAACAGTTGTTGAATGCATCTGAGTGTGTATACTGACGTATGGGTACAGTTTTCATTTCATCATATTTTATTGAGTAAACATTAGGATTGAACAACAGACTAGGCCTATATAAGTTTACTCCTAATGTTGACATGACAAA
>NW_018406776.1:453947-454522 GCF_002113885.1 Mizuhopecten yessoensis | reverse complement strand
AATCGGTATATTTCATAAGAAGGTATTTTAAACATGTGTATGCAAGTTTAACAAATATGACATTTTTTCCCCGACCAGTCCCTTTAAATATCAGATATCAACAAAAGCAACGCTCTTTTTAGGCTTTGCCTTTTCATATTACGACAGAAAGTTGAGAAGTCACAGCTTACATGCTACACACGTACATGTGGACGGTCCTATATGTAATCATAGAATATAGTTGTACGCCTACTGTAGCTCACACGTACCCGTAAGGTTGCAAAACCCCTGTAATAACAATCGGAAGCGACTTGTTACCATATAATAGTTATACAAGTTCAAGTTCAAGTTCTTTATTAACTTTGAGTCTTGCGACTCATCGGTGTAACACATATACATGATATATATACTTATAACATTGACAAATATCGAAAATACTAATAAATACACAGACGAGACAAAACACTCGGAGAGCATAACTACTTATGTTAATAAAGCTCTTCTTGAATTTGCAGCTTTAATGTATTTGGCCAATTTTGCTAATTCATTTGTGTTTTGTCCGTTAAATAATTGAATTAATTTAAACATGCTCGGTG
>NW_018406776.1:452450-453412 GCF_002113885.1 Mizuhopecten yessoensis | reverse complement strand
GGTTTCAATATTAAAATAATTATTACGACATACATTCATAACTGATACTCATAACTCATACAAGGAAATCACAAGTAATCGACAGTACAATCACTAGTAATCATTATAAGTCAAATTTATCATATAAACAAGCAAGTAACCATACTGTAGTCGTCGATTAAGAGCCACGGTTGTTCAAACTTCAGACATTAACTTAACAGGAATTTGCTTTGATTGCATGTCTCCTTATACACTCTTTTTTCATCATCGTCCCTGAATTCAATCAAAAATTATCAGATTTTTTTTATCAGAATTGTAGAAATTAGATCGACTTGGATGTCAGCGCTTGTAATTAATGATCGATTATGTAAGATTAAGAAGTGAATATAATTATAAATTACAGTTTATCGGGTTGAAAAGATGCAAAAATAATTCCGTTTTGACTAATTATACAACATGGGTAATGATTAAAATAATCCAATTTACCTCGACTGGAGGTGTACAACAACATGATTTATTTAGCTTTCGCTTCGATGATCCCTATTTCCGGGATCTGTAGTGCCGTTCGACCAGTGCTTTTGAAACAATATGTGAAATTAATTAGAATTGATATTTTATCACAAGAATAAGTTAATCTATTTATTTTTTATTTTTCTTTTAAAAATCTTTAATGGTATGGGTAACAGGATGGAACTTTGTAAATATGTGTGGTATTTTTTAGTTATACCTAGGCTACCAAAACAACAATTTTTAGGAAATAACACTTTAAATGTTTATTAAAATTCATTTGATGTGTTTATACTGTAAATGAAAAAAAAAAATGCAGTAACAGCACAGGACTTTGTTTCGAGTTTTCCTTTTCCAAAAAATCAGAGACGTATAATATTATACGTCTCTGAAAAAATGTGATAATGACTCGTTACAGTCATCGTTGTAATTAACCCTACAATCATTGTAATAAATACTTAGGTAATATGCTAGTC
>NW_018406776.1:449187-449406 GCF_002113885.1 Mizuhopecten yessoensis | reverse complement strand
AACTTAGGTGAATTATGATAGTAATATAGCTGAGTGCCCCAAAAAAAATAAAAGATTAAAATAAAATAATACAATGAAATAGGTTAATATGAGTTATGTATGTTGCATAAACCAAATTTTTTGGTCGTATTATATACATATACATAAATATCTAATGGTGAGCAGTACCTGTATTCATCTCCATTGAATATGGGATGTGATGGTCTTGGATTGTTACAT
>NW_018406776.1:448221-448866 GCF_002113885.1 Mizuhopecten yessoensis | reverse complement strand
GTCGTTCCGGAAATTTGGTGCACATGACCCTTTTGAATTTCCCGACAGCGGTAATGAACTCCGAGATAGTCAGTGAGTTGTTAAGACGGGGGTCTTCAGACTCATATAGATGAATGTTTATACCCTTATGGCGATCTTCTGGGCGGTCGGTCTCGAATTTGGGGATAAGAAGGGAGGCAAAATTTACGTATCTCCCCTCAAGAATTTTCTTCTTATTCGCATTGGATACAATGTCAATGTGGGGAATACTGTCGGAGTTTATGCCCTCACCTGTAGTCACTGTAAAGTTGTTACTGGCCGCGGTCTGCTCCTGAACTTGCCTCATCGAAGCGTATGCCGTCGTCAATGTGTATTCCTGAGCATTACTCTCAGGCGTATCGCGGGCTCCAATCAGTTTGATGACAGTGTGTTGGAGGCCCATCATCGTCTGTTGCATGTTTTGCATGGACGCCAACATGCCTTCGATGATCATGTTGTTACCGCCGCTGGCGGCTGCCATATTGGATCCCGTCCAACTCTCGTCTCGCACGTTAGCTCCCGGATTATCACTGCGCGCAGCTGTTGCAATTGGCGCCTCACTACCTTGCAGTCTAGCCAATGCCGCCGCGTCACGAAGTAGTGCTGTGTAATTGTCATGTACGGGCG